>NC_084901.1:650000-692500 GCF_949316345.1 Pungitius pungitius
TCCTGAGGGCAGCGGCTGGAGAAGGAGGCGGTCTGGAACGCTCTGACGGAGGCGTTGCTGACGTAGTCGCGGTAGGAGGGCAGCGGGTGGCGCTGCTCCGGCTTCAGCATCTCATTGGCTGTTGGGAATCAGACTTCATCTCAACCAAAGGGATTACTAACGTGACGCAGTATTTGAGGCCTGTGTACTTGTACACAACGTGTGTACTTGTGCGTGTTTGTACCATCAGACTCGACCACGATGACGGCGAAGTATCGCACGGCGCCGTTGACGTCGCTGAACCACGAGCAGTTGAAGCGGAACAGGATGGAGGACGACGTGACCTTCGCCGACCTCTCGCTGACACGGACGCTTGGGGGCGGGACCGGAGGACCTGACAGGAAACGGGCCAGCAATCAAATAAGAGACCTCAAATATCAGCCCACAACCATTAACATTAAGAGTTAAGGATGTATTGTGTGTGTGTGTGTGTGTGTGTGTGTGTGTGTGTGTCCTCACGGTCGATCATGGTGACAGTGGTGTGTGTCTCCGGTGGACTCGTGTGTCCCGCTGAGGACACTCTGACCGTCACAGAGTACTTCCTGTAGGCCTCCAGGCGGTCCAGCGTTACCGCGGTGACGCCGCTCGCCAGCCGCAGCGCCGAGGTCAGCTCCCCGTCGTCGTGGCGACGGCACTTGACCTCGAAAGAGTCAAAGTCGGAGAGAGGAGGCGACCAGGAGCAGGAGAGGGAGGAGGAGGAGAGAGGGAAGCAGTGGATGGACTTCAGAGGAGACGGACCTGAAGGAGACGAGGAGACGAGGAGACATTGAGAGATAAAAGAAACAAGAGCAAAGGTTACCAGCAGAGGAGAGAGAGTGAAGGAGACAAATGGAAAGGAGAGGAGACAAGAGGAGATGAGATAAGAAAAGAGTACAAGAAACCAGGAAAGGATACAAGGAGAAAAGAGAAGAGACGAGGAGAAATAACAAGGGGAGAGGAAACCAGAAGGAGGCAAAACAGAATTAAAAGAAATAATCCTCATCGACAATGTTTCTTATCGTCGAATCAAATGATTACGGCCTCTGAAATAACAGAGTGTGTCTCTGTGTGTGTCTGTGTGTCTCTGTGTGTGTCTCTGTGTGTCTCTGTGTGTGTCTGTGTGTCTCTGTGTGTGTCTCTGTGTGTCTCTGTGTGTGTCTGTGTGTCTCTGTGTCTCTGTGTGTGTGTCTGTGTGTGTCTGTGTGTGTCTGTGTGTGTCTGTGTGTGTAAACACAAACATTTAAATTCTTTGTTCTGTTTCCATCTGGTGGTAAAAAAGATTAAATGACATTACGTTTATAAAAAAAGAATAAACTAGGGGAGAGGAAAGGAAGCCAGTAGAGGAAACAATGAGGAGACAAGGAAAGTGGAGAGGACACAAGCAGAGAGACCTTCTTCCACCCACTCGTTCTGACGTTCCTCTGGATTGGCTGGCTGCTTTCAATAGGCCCGCCCTTGGCTCCGCCCCCAGCAACGGTCGCCACGGTGAAGTTGTACCGTCGGCCCGGATACATCCCGCCCACCGTGCGGCCGGTCAGGTGGGTCTGTGTGACGGACAGGCGGTCCGGAGGGGTCCACTGCAGGCTGAAGCTGTCGAAGTCTCCGGAGGCGGGACCAGACCACGACAGCTCTACGCTGTGATTAGTCGGGCCTTGTTTGACGGACAGGTGGGTGGGCGGCTGCGGCGCTGCGAGAGAACAACGGCGTTAGCTGTTGATGTTCTTTCACTCATTAAACTGTGTTTCCTTTGACTCACCGGTGAGTCCCAACGCTGACATCTTATTGGTCAGTTCCCCGCTGCGTGTGACGACCTCAGCGCGGTACAGCCTACCAGGGACCAGCCCAGAGAACATGTGACTCGTCTGCTCCGCCCCCAGAGTCTGGGTCGCCAGTGAGGCTCCAGAGACGTCGTACAAGAAGACCTTACAAAACACAGGATTCAGTACCAGTACATTCATTCAGAACACTACATGTACCTCTGAGATGTAGTACAGTATAAAGTACTAGATGTACCCTGAACCCTAAGCGTGTACTCCCCCCTTGAGGTACTTTTACCTGGTAGCTGCTGCGGCCTCCGTCTGCGTGCTGCCAGCTGACCGCCAGGCGGTCCGTCCGCCCTGAACTCTGAACCCGGAGCGAGGAGACCGCAGACGGGACTGAGGAGGAGGAGGAGGAGGTCAGAGAGCCAGAAGGAGAAGAAGAACAAACCGAGGACGAGCCGTGGAGGGAAGGTGTCACCGACCGGTCCGGGTCAGCACCGCGGAGTCGCTGCTCAGGTTCCGGCTCCAGCTCACCACCCGCAGCCGGTAGAGACTTCCTGCTCGCAGCGCCGAGAAGCAACGGCCGCCTGCAGCCGCGCCCGCCTTCTGACGCGCCACGAGCTGCAGAGCGTGAACACAACTAGACAAGTAAATATACACATACTGTACAATAGGACAGATTAACATTTGTGGAAGATCTAATATTTAACTCAATAAACCTTTTTGACACTTTCTCACGCCTTAAATTGTCATTCTGTAGTGACCAGCAGGGGGCGACTCCTCTGCTCCCATAGACGTCTATGAGGAAATGACTCTACTTCTGTGTAGTGACCAGCAGGGGGCGACTCCTCTGCTCCCATAGACGTCTATGAGGAAATGACTCTACTTCTGTGTAGTGACCAGCAGGGGGCGACTCCTCTGCTCCCATAGACGTCTATGAGGAAATGACTCTACTTCTGTGTAGTGACCAGCAGGGGGCGACTCCTCTGCTCCCATAGACGTCTATGAGGAAATGACTCTACTTCTGTGTAGTGACCAGCAGGGGGCGACTCCTCTGCTCCCATAGACGTCTATGAGGAAATGACTCTACTTCTGTGTAGTGACCAGCAGGGGGCGACTCCTCTGCTCCCATAGACGTTTATGAGGAAATTACTCTACTTCTGTGTAGTGACCAGCAGGGGGCGACTCCTCTGCTCCCATAGACGTCTATGAGGAAATGACTCTACTTCTGTGTAGTGACCAGCAGGGGGCGACTCCTCTGCTCCCATAGACGTCTATGAGGAAATGACTCTACTTCTGTGTAGTGACCAGCAGGGGGCGACTCCTCTGCTCCCATAGACGTCTATGAGGAAATGACTCTACTTCTGTGTAGTGACCAGCAGGGGGCGACTCCTCTGCTCCCATAGACGTCTATGAGGAAATGACTCTACTTCTGTGTAGTGACCAGCAGGGGGCGACTCCTCTGCTCCCATAGACGTCTATGAGGAAATGACTCTACTTCTGTGTAGTGACCAGCAGGGGGCGACTCCTCTGCTCCCATAGACGTCTATGAGGAAATGACTCTACTTCTGTGTAGTGACCAGCAGGGGGCGACTCCTCTGCTCCCATAGACGTCTTTGAGGAAATGACTCTACTTCTGTGTAGTGACCAGCAGGGGGCGACTCCTCTGCTCCCATAGACGTTTATGAGGAAATTACTCTACTTCTGTGTAGTGACCAGCAGGGGGCGACTCCTCTGCTCCCATAGACGTCTATGAGGAAATGACTCTACTTCTGTGTAGTGACCAGCAGGGGGCGACTCCTCTGCTCCCATAGACGTCTATGAGGAAATGACTCTACTTCTGTGTAGTGACCAGCAGGGGGCGACTCCTCTGCTCCCATAGACGTCTTTGAGGAAATGACTCTACTTCTGTGTAGTGACCAGCAGGGGGCGACTCCTCTGCTCCCATAGACGTTTATGAGGAAATTACTCTACTTCTGTGTAGTGACCAGCAGGGGGCGACTCCTCTGCTCCCATAGACGTCTATGAGGAAATTACTCTACTTCTGTGTAGTGACCAGCAGGGGGCGACTCCTCTGCTCCCATAGACGTCTATGAGGAAATGACTCTACTTCTGTGTAGTGACCAGCAGGGGGCGACTCCTCTGCTCCCATAGACGTCTATGAGGAAATGACTCTACTTCTGTGTAGTGACCAGCAGGGGGCGACTCCTCTGCTCCCATAGACGTCTTTGAGGAAATGACTCTACTTCTGTGTAGTGACCAGCAGGGGGCGACTCCTCTGCTCCCATAGACGTCTATGAGGAAATGACTCTACTTCTGTGTAGTGACCAGCAGGGGGCGACTCCTCTGCTCCCATAGACGTCTATGAGGAAATGACTCCACTTCTGTGTAGGGAGCAGCAGGGGGCGACTCCTCTGCTCCCATAGACGTCTATGAGGAAATGACTCTACTTCTGTGTAGTGACCAGCAGGTGGCGACTCCTCTGCTCCCATAGACGTCTATGAGGAAATGACTCTACTTCTGTGTAGTGACCAGCAGGGGGCGACTCCTCTGCTCCCATAGACGTCTATGAGGAAATGACTCTACTTCTTTCTTGATTAATTCCAGACCATAAAGAAGAGGATGCTTTAGGGCGGGGCTACACACTGATTGACAGTTCTCTAATAGACCATAGAGCAGGGCTACACAATGATTGACAGGCTTCTTTCCCACCTGCTCATAGTCCTTCCGGCTCCCTGCCGCCTCCGGCTCCTGACTGGCCGTTGCCTCGGCGACGCTGTAGAGCGACAGGTCGTAGTTGTCGACGTGACCTTGCGAGGGCCGCCAGGAGAAGGAGAGCGAGGAGGTGTTGGAGGAGGTGACGGTCAGATTACTGACGGCCGCCGGACCTGAAACTCAGAAATAAAAAATAATAATAAAATACACAACAAAAGGTTGCTGGAGAGTTTTTCGTCGTACGAGGCGTTTGATTGGTCGAGGGCGTAGCGACTCACGGGTCTGTCCCTCCGCCGTGGCCTCTGGCGATGGAACGCCGCCGCTGAGCGTGACCACCTTGACCCGGTACCACCTCCCCGAGGTCAGGCCCTCCAGGCGCTCGCTGTGCCGCCTGGCCGGGGGCGAACGCTCGGCCAAGAGGACGCCGGCCTCGTCCAATAGCTGCAGGGCGTAGCCGTCGTAGACGCCCACGGGCCTCTCCCAGCTGACCGTCAGGCTGTGGGCGGTGTGGTCGTTGTCGGCCTGCAGGGCCGTGACTCGGGCCGGAGCTGCAGAGCGCGGAAGGAACGAGGGTCATCATATGGAACCTTTTCCTTCACCTCCTGACTGACACCAAAAAACCGCCGTCTGACCCGTTCTGCCGCTCGCCGCTTCGCTGTTGTTCAGCTTGCCGCTCAGCGATTGGACGGTGACGGTGTAGGCGTGGCCCGGGGTCAGATCCAGGAAGTCCAGGGAGGACACGTGTTTGGGGACGGGGCGAGTCTCTATGACCACACCATCCTAGAGACAGGAAGTGAGGACACATATATATATATATATATTTATATGATGATATCATTTAAAATAAATGATCTAAGAGGAAAACATTTTACTGATCAATTAACACTTCTGATTTAACATCTTTTTGATCTTTTATTGTGAAAGTCTCTAGAAACTAAAAAAAACTGAAAACGTTGAGCTCATCAAGGACATTTCCCTCTGAGCCAGATGTTTGCAGCTGGACTCACCGCAGTGGACAAGGACACGATGTACATGTCCAGGTCCCCGTCTCCGGGGGTCCAGGAGACCAGCAGCCCGCCGACGGGGGCCTTCGGGCCGACCCAGGGCGCCAGGCGCAGGTTCCCCACCGCACTGGGAACTGCAGAAGAAGAGTCCTGGTTCAGATGAATCAACCTGGACTCCAGTGTCGCCTGATCCCAGTGTCCCCTGGTTCCAGTGCCCCCCCCCCCCCCCCCATAGCCTTAAACACTCAACAATGGGATGGAACTAGAGGAATAGGGGGAACTGGACTCCAGGTGTGTTGAAGTGCATTGCCCCGCCCCCTCAAGGTCTCACCTGTGCGTCCCTCGATGAACTGGGCCCTCTGGTTCGGCCCGCTGAAGGTGGACACCACGACCTTGTAGAGACGTCCCGGGGTCAGGGAGGTCAGCCGGTGGCGTCGGGTCTCGCTGCCCAGCGTGATGGGGGGGAACGCCCTGATGTCGTTGAAGAGGAGCGTCACCTGGAGACCAGAGACCACACGTAACCATGACGACACACTTTGAGTGTGTTCTTTGTTTAATTAGCCAAACTTGAGCAGAGTTTAAATAACGTGTGCTCCGATCTGTGGGCGCACACCTCGTAGTGGTCCACGTCACCGGGGGCGGGGCTCCACATGACGGTTAGTTCGCCTGTTCCTTCTTTGCCTAGCGACAGGTTTCCAACGGCCGCCGGAACTGAAGGACGAAACCCAAAATGTCAACCCGACAACATCGACAATCAGAAACTTGTCTCCGTGGTTACCGACTCACATGTGCGTCCGTCGGTGGAGACGCTGACCACGTACTCCCCGCTCCAGGTTTCCACGGTGACGGTGTAGAGTCTGCCCGGCAACAGCGAGGAGAAGACACACTCGTTGTGGGCTGCGGAGACGCTCTGGTTCTGAAGAACGCTGTTGTTGTAACGGATCAGAACCACGTAGCGGTCCAGGTCTCCTGCTGCACGGCTCCAGTACACCTAAGTACACAACACAGTACACAACACGGTACACCTGAGTACACAACACAGTACACAACACATTACACCTGAGTACACAAAACAGTACACAACATGGTACACCTGAGTACACAACACAGTACACCTGAGTACACATCAGAGTACACAACACGGTACACAACACAGTACACCTGAGTACACAACACGGTACACCTGAGTACACAACACGGTACACAACACAGTACACCTGAGTACACAACACAGTACACAACACAGTACACCTGAGTACACAACAGAGTACACCTGAGTACACAACACAGTACACCTGAGTACACAACACGGTACACAACACAGTACACCTGAGTACACAACACAGTACACAACACAGTAGACCTGAGTACACAACACGGTACACCTGAGTACAGCAGGACTCACCTTGAGGAAGCCGTCCCTCGCAGAGTGAACAGCTGTCGGGTTTTGAACGGTTGCTGGTTCTAAAAATAAATTTTTTTACTTTGTGATTATTTTGTTCCATTTAGCCGAGAATAAAGAAATAAAACCGAACAAACAAAATGAATAATGAAAGAAAGTATAGAAGACAAAAGTAAAATAAAACGTGCTCACGTGTTCGCGCTTGAACCTCGGTGGCGTTCTCCAGGGCGCCGCTCCTCGTCGTTATGACGACGGAGTACAGTCGCCCGGCGACCAGCGAGCTGAAGGAGCACTCGGGGGCGGAGGAGCGCGACACCACGAGCGTGTGGACGGTGCGACTCGCGTCCATCAGGCGCACCAGGTAGCTGTCCACCACACCCAGAGCCGGTCGCCACGACGACCGCAGGGTGTCCGACCGGCCGCCGTTAGAGACCGTCACCTCGGAGACCGACGCCGGGGCTGAGGGTCAGAGGTCAACACTTGAGTGTACACAACAGTTTGTGTATTAAATTCAAATAATAAAAGGTTGTGTAAAGTCAATAAGTGCATCTCATTCAGTTACATTATTATAATAATAATAATAACAATGAACCGTAACACATTGTTATTATGAACAACGACGGGGGGGGGGTTTGTGAGAGCTGATTGGTCGGCATGTGAACGCACACAAACAGGCGCACAGTTTGTTCTGAAAATAACTGGGACATTATGTGGCAACACAATAGGTGAAGGAATGTGTGTGTGTGTGTGTCTTTGTGCAGGAAGCCTTTGAGCAAGGGGTGTGGAACATTTCAAAACGTCTTGGTATTTAAGCTATTGTTCTAAAAAATGTTATCACATAATACACACACACACACACGTAATACACACACACACACACACACACACACACATAATACACACACACACACACGTAATACACACACACACACACACACACATAATACACACACACACACACGTAATACACACACACACACGTAATACACACACACACACATTATACACACACACACACAGAGACACACACACACTATATTGAACTAAATTCATTTGAATGAATACAGAAAAACTGAATCGGTTCCATTTGTTACGTTTTGTTCTTCTGAATGTTTTGGTTAAACAGGAAGTTAAATAATAAGTGTTTTGAACAATAAATCTCATGTTTGTGGCTTCATGTAATAATTCTGTCTGTTTATCTGTATTTTCTGTATAGCAGGATGTTTTTGTTGTTGGAAGCTGGAGGTAAAACTCACCGGTCCGTCCCTGCAGCGTCGTGCTCTTGGACTGCAGCCTCCCGCTGACGGTGGCGGCCTGCAGACTGTAGATGGCGCCGGGGATCAAACCGCCGAGCAGCAGAGAAGAAGAAGTGACCGGAACGCTGTAGTTCTGAATCACCACGCTGAGGAAAACAGACAACACCCTTTCAAAATAAAAGAGGACTTCCTTCTACGATGTCATCGCGTTCACATCCGCTGACGTGACGTAGCAGACAGCTAGCAGCTAGCCAGCCGCCTCAGACCACACCCACCTTAGGCCCCGCCCACAACCTGGATGTCACGGACACGTTTGTGTCTCCACCCACCTGTCCCTTAGCAGGGTCATCGTGTACGAGTCCACGTCTCCTGGTGGTTTCTCCCATGATGCCCGGAGGCTGCTGACCCCGGAGCTCGTCAGAGTGATGGCGTGCAGCGCCATGGGCACTGAAACACACACACACACACACACACACAATTAACTAACAGCTGTCATATTTCTGTCCATCAAATCCCAGAACAACAAACCAGCGTGTAAACATGGCGTTGAAGGATATTATACATGTTTAATAAAGTATTTACACTTGTAGTAACTCACCCGTCCTCCCCTGCAGGGACACGGAGGTGTTGAGCATCCCGCTCCTGGTTGTCACGGTGATGGTGTACTGCCTGCCGGGCTGCAGCACGTTGAAGGTGCACTCCCTCGTGTCTGAATGCACCTCCCTGGTAGCTATGGTGACGCCGCCTACGACGCACAGGTATCAATTATCAGAAGATCAATCAACTCGGATACATATCGGAGACTAAAGTCGTCAAGTTATGAGAACAAACAATTAGTATCTCACAGAAAAAAACTGTAATTATAAATAAACACACACAGACCAGTATGAATAACAACCTGTAAACAACTAATCGAAATAAGAAATTAGGAACATTGTGAAGCACGAAAAAGCTCAGAAGGTTTTCTTTGGTTTTTACTAGTTTAATTATCTTTAACCCGTCTGGTACTTACCGTGGCTGATGGTCAGGAAGTATCCGTCACGTGACCCGGAGGGGGCGTGGCTCCACATGGCGCTGAGCGACGTCTCGTCCGAGTGTCGTATGTGGAGGTCGTCCACGGCGGCCGGAGCTGAAGAGACGAACAACGGGATTGTTGACACGTTGTGTTTGTTGTGTTGTGTTGATCTACCAGCGGCGTGCAGCTGCTGTCACCTGTCGCTCCGTCACAGCTGCTCTCCGCCGTCAGGCCGCCGCTCTCCACGCGCAGCACGGCTCTGTACCGCCTTCCAGGCGTTAGTCCCGTCCCGGGGAAGCTGAAGTTGGCGGCCTCTCGGCCCGCAGCGGCACTGACTACCTGCTGGGAGCCGTCGAAGAGGAGCAGCCTGTAGCCCTCCCAGTGGCCGGGGGGGGGCGACCAGGAGAGGAGGAGGCCCCCGGGGGAGGAGGGCGAGAGGGAGAGGGAGAGGAGGGACGCCGCCGCCGGAGCTGCAGAGGAGATGAAGACGAGATGAAGACTCAAAGAAGACAAAAAGACACCAGAAAGACAGCATCACGAGAAACCCCACACCTGTCCTGGCAGTGATTTCTGATTGGCTCGTCAGCTCGCCGCTCCTCGAGGTCACCTCCACCCGATAGGCCGAGCCGGGGGTCAGCGGGTCAACGGCGACCTCGGTCTCGTTTGGCCTCAGCGTCGCCTCCCAGGAGCTGGTGCCGTTGGTCGAGAGAGAGACGACAAGAGCGTCAAGATCGCCCTCGGCCCGTTGCCATGACAACAACAGGCCGGTCCCGTTGCCGGGTTCGGCGGTGAGGTTGGCGACAGCGGCGGGAACTAGAAGACAAGATTTAGATTTAGATCCCTTTAGATTCCTTCCGTCACCATGGTAACGGTCTTCCTCTGCCCGTACCTGTCCGGGCCGCCGTTGTCCGGCTGTTCTGCAGCCCGCCGGCCTCCGTCACCATGGTAACGTTGTACAGTCGGCCCGGTGTCAGGTCGGAGAGGGTGCGTTGCGTCGCTGTGCTCTCCAGCGTCTCGTTCCTCAGCAGACCTGCAGAAGACCAGGAGGAGGCAAAGGTCACGTGACTTCATGCGTAACCCCTACACATGAATGTGTGATGGCTCCTTCAGGCCCAGTTCACCATCAACGTACCAGTTAGATCCCACAGCTGCAGCCTGAAGCGCTGCGTTCGTCCCGGGCCGGCCTGCCAGGAAAGGCCCAGGCTTCTGGAGGCCCTAGAGGTCACCGACAGGCCGCTGACCGCCGCTGGCTCTGAGGACACAGACACGCACACACATTCTTTAGACCAAAAACATGGGACTTCTATTGATCAGGTGACCAACACCTGATCAGGTAACAAAAAAAGTATTTGTTAGAGGACGTAAGTGTTAGAAAGTGAGAAACAAACAAGAGGTTTCTGTCAGGACTCGCCTGAAACACCCCGTTTCCTACAAGCACACACACACACACACACACACACACACACACACACACACACACTTTCCCTGTGCTCCCAGCAGAACAAAGAAACAATGGAAGCAGGAAATAGCTGAACCCAGAGCTCTAGAAATATACACCGTCCAACTTCTGTTCTGGAGGCAGGCCAGCGTGGACACACACACACACACACACACACACACTCACACACACACTGAGCAGGGCTCCTGAACTTCATCAGGAAGCTCCCCAACTTCTCTGAGCTTCAGAAGGACCAAAGGTCAGAAGAGACAAAAGAATCCTGAAGAGTAGATTCCACCACCAGCGTTGTGTCTCACTCACACACACACCTGTATGAGTGTGTACAGGTGTGTGTGTGCACTGGTCTGAGAGGGGACTGGGAGGGGACTCACTGGTGTGCAGGGTGACGTTGGCGGCCTCCTGGTCCCTGTGGGACTGGATCTCCAGCTTGTAGGCGGTTCCAGGCTCCAGGTGATCCAGCACACAGGTGAAGACTCCTCCCCCCTCATTGTGCTGGACTCCTGTCAGGTTTCCATCCATCTTCTCCTCCTCTGCTCGCTCCGGTCCTCCGGTCTCATTCGTCTCCGCCCCGTCGCCTCCTGCTCCTCGTCTCATGCACTCGACGGCGCCGTCCTGGGAGGAGACGGCGAGGGAGCAGTTGGGTCCGGCGGCGCTGACGGTGAGGGAGACGGAGTCCACACCGGACGCTGGTTCTGACACAGAGATCCTGCACCCGTCGGACTCTGTGGGGGCGGAGCCACTGGGGTCCTAACCAGGAGATTTAGACAGAACCAAACATCACGCAAAAGGAGCTGAACTCAATCATTAAAACATTTTGTTCTCCCCAGTGAAACCATGACATCATCATGGATTCATCTGAAACCAACAGTCATGTGACCAGAAGTCTACAGGAAGTGAGCTCAGAGACAAAGAGTTTCTTTAACTTCTTAAGATGGATGGATTCAATGCTTTTAAAACCTTTATAAATAATAAAAAGAAACTTTACTTCTAAAGTTCTAAATGTTCAATTTCCTATGAGATGCAGGACTTTTATTTTGAAGAGATAGCCAGCCCCAAATCTAGCTTTGAGGGTTCAGAGGGTTAAATTATAAAAAGAAAAGGAAAGTTTCAATCACATAAAGGCTGTTGGAGCGATGATGTGTTAACGAGATATTGTTGCCATGGAAACAACATTCCCACAGCCCGTCTATCTACATGACTTTTATTTTGAAAGCAGCTACAATGTTGTTTTACGTTGTTTTCTCATTTACTCAGTGACCTCCAAAACAAATAGAAAACACAATGAAAACATTAAAAATGATGTTTTTGTTTTACTGCCAACAAAGCATCAAATAGACTGTGTGTGTGTGTGTGTGTGTGTGTGTGTGTGTGTGTGTGTCTGTGTGTGTGTGTGTGTGTGTGTGTGTGTGTGTGTGTGTGTGTGTGTGTGTGTGTGTCTGTGTGTGTGTGTGTGTGTGTGTGTGTGTCTGTGTGTCTGTGTGTGTGTGTGTGTGTGTGTGTGTGTGTGTCTGTGTGTGTGTGTGTGTGTGTCTGTGTGTGTGTGTGTGTGTGTGTCTGTGTGTGTGTGTGTCTGTGTGTGTGTGTGTGTGTGTGTGTGTGTGTGTGTGTGTGTGTGTGTGTGTCTGTGTGTGTGTGTGTGTGTGTCTGTGTGTCTGTGTGTGTGTGTCTGTGTGTGTGTGTGTGTGTGTGTGTGTGTGTGTGTCTGTGTGTGTGTGTGTGTGTCTGTGTGTGTGTGTGTGTGTGTGTGTCTGTGTGTCTGTGTGTGTGTGTGTGTGTGTGTGTGTGTGTGTGTGTGTGTGTGTGTCTGTGTGTGTGTGTGTGTGTGTCTGTGTGTGTGTGTGTGTGTGTGTCTGTGTGTGTGTGTGTGTCTGTGTGTGTGTGTGTGTGTGTGTGTGTGTGTGTGTGTGTGTGTGTCTGTGTGTGTGTGTGTGTGTCTGTGTGTCTGTGTGTGTGTGTCTGTGTGTGTGTGTGTGTGTGTGTGTGTGTGTGTGTGTGTGTGTGTGTGTGAACAGAACAAACTACTAGCACAAAGTAACATGAACATTTCATATTTTGGATTTTTTAAAGACGACGTCATGAATAAATATTCTGGATATTTGTCGATCAGCTGGTAGAATCAAACAAACTGATTTGTATCTGATAATATTGATCAAGCAAATTCAGGAAAAAAAACTTTTAAACTTTAAGAATCTTTAAAACGCCTCTCATTGAATATTTATGTGAACAGATTTAAGGTCACAGAAGAAGGTAAACATTGGCGTTTGCGGGACTGATCAGCTGGTTGATCAGAAGCTGTGATTGATGGTTATTGAACTCACGTGGAGCAGCAGCAGCAGAGACCAGAAGCAGACACACCGAGGAGCTTCACACCTCAACATCTTGATCCTCCTGCAGGTCCTCCTCCCTGCTCCTCCTCCGGGGGGGGGGCGGCGATCTCCTCTGGGGGTACGAGGGCAGATGTGTAGCTTTATATCGAGGTACTGGTAGTCCGTCTGAGCAGCTCCTCACTGACAACTAACTGCTTCAGAGGTGATTGTCCCTGAACTCGCAGCCCTCACTGCGTCCTCCCCTCAGGCGGAGCTCCTCCACCCGTCTGTCGCTCTTCCTGTCCGTCTGTCTGACGGGGGGGGGGGGGCGAGGGGGGGGCGTCCTCTCGGAGAGGAGAAGACCAGACCAGAAGCTATAAATAGAGAGGGAGTCTCACCTGGGCGATGAAGGACCTCTTCTTCTTCTATGGTGGGACTCCAGCTGGCTCTGCACATTAATGATGTGTAGTAACGGATCTTTGGAGCATTAAAAGTATTATTAAGTTTTACTTGTTACGGTTAAACAAAGAGATTTTAGTGATGTGAAAATAAAACAACAAAATGTGACTTTTAGCCTCTTTCAGTGATTTATATATTAAATGAATGGCACAAGGCCACTGCATGAGGTAATGAAGTTCTTATCAATACTTATAAGATGCTCATATGTTTAAATTCAAACAATAGAGTGAAAGTGTACATTTATCTTAATAAACAATAGTGAAGTTACATAATAGTAAGTTACAATAAGTGATTAATGCCATTAAAAGTGTTTATATTAAATGGACAATAAAGGTGTATTTAAATGTTCTAGTTTAAGTCCAAAGTCAAAGTGGTTTGTTCCAGTTGGTCGGAGCGACTTTTAGTGACCACACCTCCTTCCTTCCTTCCTGCCGGCCCCTCCCTCTCTGTCCCCCCCACCTGGAGGTCACTGTCACATGGTTCATCAGTCAGAAAGAGACCAGCAGAGCTTTCTGGGTTTCTGTAGCGTTTCACCATGGTAACCGTCACTGACAGACCTACAATGCGACACAAGCTAACATGAAGCCCAGCGTGGCTCCTGGTGGAGGAACACGGTACTACATGTACTACGTGTACTACGTGTACTACGTGTACTACTAGCTTCCATCTTGAATTGATTGAATCACAAGGATTAACATGGAGGAAGAGGAGTGTTTGTTGTGTGATGGAAACCTTTCTGCTCTTTGTTACTACCACGAAACCTCCGATCTTCAAAAACAAGTCGACACGACAGGAAGTGACAGAAGAGAATTATCGTTTTATTCTAAAATACAGCGTTTCATTTGTTGAGTTCACGACAAACGGCAGCTAGTTGCTAAACATGTAAAAACAGTATAAAAATAAAGTTGTTACTTTGATACACAAAAAAATAACAGTCACTAAGATAATATTTTACAACAGCGTTGATGACTGTAAATTATTTCCCTTTTATTGTTTCAGTGCGAACATCAAAGTTTAACTACGACGCAGTTTAATTACTAAAAAACGTTATACCTTTAATTCATTAATAAGCTGAATCCTGCTGAAATATATAAACGGTGACTGAGCTTGTTAGGTTTCCATTTCTTCATGGATCTGAAATATATATATATATATATATATATATATATATATATATTAAGGGTCTTTATAGTGTTAGCATGATGGGGGGCCGTTACGTGGTACAATTGTAAAAACACATTTCCTCTAATTTTCCACTCCAGACTTAAAGCTTTATGGCAGACGGACTTATAAATAATTGTAATAAAACACGTTAGCGTCGATTATTTAGCATCAAGCACATGAAGCACTAAGCTACAGCCTCTACAGAGAGGCTCATCACATGGGTTTGTGTTAGAGGTCTGTGACCTCGGCTCTCCGTCAGAATGTAGATTCATAAAGAGGTGGCGCTAAACGCTACGCTACGCTACGCTACGCTACGCTTAGCTTAGCGTAAACGAGAAAGTGACTTCTGTTTGGGGGAATTTAGCAGTTTCCGCCTGGAAGCCTTTCAGATACTAAATGTGCATCTAAAATGACGTTATGGAATCACAGCTGGTGTCAGAAGTTAGCGTAGAAGCTGCTTCATGTTTACGTTCCTCAAGCTGAACGAGGTTTTGAAGGACGTTGGTAGTTATAGATGAATCGGTGAAGATACTAGAAGATATATAGCGACTACGGAGAGCAGACGTCACGACTTACAGCTAACAGTCGTTTCCAGAACACCACGATACAAGATCAGTTTATACCCTACAAGTCACAGAAGCACCACCAGAGACCTCCAAGAGGGGAACAGAGAAGAACTCGGTCCAGGAGAGGACACAAGTCCTCAAAGATCCTCCTAAGAGAAGAAACAACAGACGTGTTCCACTTTGACAAATGTACCTGTCTTCTTGCCTTCCGCAGGCTCCGCCCACACCCGTCCTCATTGGCTGTCCCTGGTGCTCAGAGACCCCCCCGGGGGGGTTCCCTGATATCAGAGATTACACTCGCATTAAAGACTTGAGCCGACGCCTCCTGGGTCCAAGTGCGCCCTCATTGGCCGGTTTCTGATGAGAGGCGGGCCTCGAACAGACTCAGGGCGTGATGCACGAACTCGTACTGCTCACCTGTCTGGATCATACCACCTCTGTGGAGACAAGACATGGAGGATCAGGACTAACCTGAGACCGGGTCAAATACAGGATCAGGACTAACCTGAGACCGGGTCACATACAGGATCAGGACTAACCTGAGACCGGGTCACATACAGGATCAGGACTAACCTGAGACCGGGTCACATACAGGATCAGGACTAACCTGAGACCGGGTCACATACAGGATCAGGACTAACCTGAGACCGGGTCACATACAGGATCAGGACTAACCTGAGACCGGGTCACATGGAGGATCAGGACTACAGTGAGACCGGTTCACATAGAGGATCAGGACTACAGTGAGACCGGTTCACATGGAGGATCAGGACTACAGTGAGACCGGTTCACATGGAGGATCAGGACTACAGGGGGAACCCTCACCTGTCTGCTCGGAGCTGGCAGGTGATGCTCAGAACGTCGACCCCTCCCTCCCTCTGCAGCTGCTGACATCCTATCGTCGTGGCAATGAAGCAGCCTGTCCGGCCAATCCCGGCGCTGCAAGCAGAGGATTGTGGGTAATGGTGTCATTTGACATCCTTACCTGGCGCAGCCCCCCCCCCCCTCTACCTGCAGTGGACGATCACCGGCCCCGCGGCCCGTCGCTCCGCCTCCACGTCGGACATCAGCTGCAGCAGCGGCATGGTGGCGTCGGGGGTTTTGTGGTCGGGCCACGCCGTGTACCAGTAGTGCTGCACGCCGCGCGTTTGATTCCCGCACTGCGCACAGGAACACGTGTCAGTGCCCCCCCCCCGACCTACAGCAGGGACGCAGACCAGCGGCCTACCTTGAGGGTGAGGCTGCGGGCGGTGTAGTGCTCACACTCCCTCAGGCCCGTCACCAGCACCTCCACCTTCCCGTAGATGCCCCTCCTCTCAGGCCAGTACAGGACGCACTTCTGCATGGGGGGGGGGGCGGGGGGTGTTATCCACTACACTAATTCTTAATGTAAAAATAAAACCTTAGTTCATACAAAAGTTCAAACATAAAAGGCAGCACATTTAATAAATAATCGCCTCTTTAAGGGAACTTGAAGGTGGTTTCGGCCTCTGACCTTTGACCTTTAGGGATCTGAGCCCCCCCCCCCCCTCGTACCTCGTTCTTCTCCTTCAGTTTGGTGATCATGACGACCACGGGCGCCTCCTCCTGCCAGGCCATCAGCCAGAAGTCGTTCACCGTGTTCACCATGGGACCCTGCGTGGCGATGAAGGCCTTCTCGTTGCCTAGGTAACCCTGCAGGGGGCAAGCAGCCAATCACACCACACTCGGGGTCGGTCCTGGTAGTGCTGCGTTCACGTGCACATGAATCTGTCTCACCCGGATGTAGTTGGCGTTGATGTAGGAGCTGAGCGGGTCGCTCTTCGACTTGAGGATGACTCTGGAATGAGGATCTGAGAGATGAATGACATCAGCGTGAAGAACCCTGCAGGCTGTGGTACCGACACACTCAAACAGGAAGGAGTCTGATTGACAGCAGCTCTCGGTGAGCATTCCTTACACTTGATTAGTGGAAGGAAGGAAGGAAGGAAGCCCCCCCCCCTCCACTCAGTGTTATATTGATACCCGCCCCTTCTCAGATACATAAATACACAAACAATCATTGTGTTAACAGGCTAACTGCTTGGCTAACAGTGTGAGAACAAACTGTGCGCTGAGGAAGACGTATTGTTCTCGTGTGCATGTGTCCTCTCAGGGAGGTGTGATCTTAGCTCGTCCTCCGCCCTTTGACCTTCATCCCCTCCCACATGATAAAACACTTCCTGGTTCCACACACACACACACAGTACTTACTGGGCACAATGGTCTTGTATCTGTTCTTGGTGCCATGATATGGAACATCAAGCTCCTTGGGATCAATGAAATTCATGGGAATTTCCTGCGGTGGAAGAACAGTGTCAGTAAAACGATAAGAATCCTCGTATGCGGGTCATCACCCGCTGATCAGAACCTGATTCTGTTGTATTCAGCAGGAATATTACATTCTATGCATATTTCACATTACTCACGAGCTAACGTGCTAACTATACAGAAACTGTCAACTAGCTCATGCTAATGCTAACATCATGCTAACAGCTGCTGACCCGTTGTCCCTCCCGGGCCATTTGATCACAAAGAACTCACGGCGAACTCGGCGTGGAGCCGCTGCGGGTCGCCGGCCGCGTCGCGGAGCTGCTGCCGCGTCAGAGGCCGGCCGGCCGCCAGCAGGTACCTGGCCCCCGCCTCCCGGGGCGTCACCACGGCAACCGCGCTGAGGGGCTCCACGGAGCCCAGGGCCGACATGTCCAGGGACAGGGACACGTTGGAGCCTCGCCTGGGGGGCAGGAGCAGAGAGGGGGGGGGGGGGTCATGTTGTTTACCACACAAATAAAAAAAGACAGGATTATGAGATTAATTCAATAAAAAAAGTGTAAACATGAGATTTACAAAATATAAATTAAGAGTGAAGAGGATTAGTCATTATACTGTTTATATAATATATAAATAAAAAAATGTTTTTTACCATTACATCTAAATCATATCAAATGTAAATAAATAATCAAATAATAAAAAGCATTTAAGAGGGGATTTATTAATGAATCATTTAAATGAAACATCAGTAAAACAGCCGAGTGCGAGCGGACTCTTCGTCTGGCTACGTGTCGGCTGGCTTCCTGTCTGGGACGCCGCTACTTCCTGTTCGTCTGATTGCTGATTGGCCGCCTTCCAGGGCGGAGCACACACACGCAGACACACACACACACACACAGAAAAACATCCTGTTCTCAGTGAGAGCCTGAGATCTTCTCCCTTTCTTAGTGCTCCTCTGAAGGCTCAGTGGACCACAACAAAACGGCGTCCGGGGTTCAAACCCGGCGAGCAACGGAAGGGCTTCGAGCCGCCGATAAACGGCAAAGTGCTGCAGCCAATGAAGGTGTTTTCTTTTCAACGTGAGGAAGGAGCTGTGAAAACACTTTGAATGTCTCATTTTGTTTTATTTCCCCAACAATGTGAGACGTTTCATCACAGCGAGTCCTTATCATCTCCCTCCAACTGACAGGAGGTCAGAGGGGTCAAAGGTCAGGGCCATTCACGGAAACTAATTCCTGCCATCCAATCAGTGAAAACAAGCAGGAACATTAATACTCACTAAGACAAGTAACCACCTTCACTCTGATGAAAATAAATCACATTTTTTATAAACTAACTAATAATAATAATTATAATAAGAGAAAGAAGAAGAATGCAGCAAAAACCCTGAATTCTGCGAGTGGACTTTTTGACCTTTTCTTTTGGAGATTATGAGCAGCGATGCACTCAATCAGAGGTCAGAGGTCGCGCTCTAGAAACACACACACCTTCCATTTAAAAAGGTGAATTATTAATACTTCTCTTTGTGGGAGTTTTAATGTTCATTTGTTACAAAGGACGATGTTCTTACTGCAGCATTAATACCAAAGTATGAACAGAAACCTCACAGAACATTAAATACTCTCTGTACTTAATATTTCCATTTCATCCACATATATAGAATGTCACATGACGAAATGGAATTTAAGAGACTTGGATAAGTTCTGATTATTTGACCTCTCTTGCAGTCCGGCCGCAGGCTTCATCCTGAAGGGAGAGGGGCAGGGCTTCAGCTCGGGGAGCGGCGTCGCCGGGGCAACGCTGGCCAGAGGGGCGTGGTCGCTGCTTGCTGGGAAAGGGGCGGAGCTAGAAGGAGAAGGTCAGGTGTGTGGTTGGTTGATGGATGAATTCAAAGGGGTGGACGAAGCGTTGGTCAGCTGACTCACCGGGGCAGCGGGGTGGCGGGGGGCGGAGCTAGGCGCCGGCAGGCGGAGCTTGGCTGCTGCTGCAGGCGAGTGGGCGTGGCTACCGTTGGAGGGAGCTCAGCTTGGACCATTCTTTCTGACGTCACAACCTGGAGACGAGATGATCAATGAGGATCAATAACCTCATGGTCACGTTGAATGAACCCGATATCGATGAATGCAGCGACTTGGTGTGGATAAATATGATTATTATTTCTGTGATGTAAACGTGTAAAAGTCCCTTTGATCTAAGCATGAAATAAACCAACAAATAAAAATATCACAGATTGAATTGTCTTGGTGAAGAATTTAATTTGATCCCATATGAGAGTCGATGAAATATTTTATAACTGCAGACGGACACACACCTTGGTGCCCTTTGACCTCTGGCCGTGGTCTTGGAGGACGGTCGGGTGGAGGTCAGGGGGCGGAGCTTTCAGCTGTGTCTCAGAAACCTGGACCTTCTCTTTGAGTCGGAACAAAACCTGGAGATCAGACAAAAAGAGTAATAAATCAAACCTTTTCAGACCATATTTGTTTATTGTGTTCTTCCTTCTCTGCACTATTGTTAATACCTTTTCATTTTTTTATCTGCCGTTTTTGCTTGAATATTTGCATAATATTTAGATGAGGCAACGTATTTCATACTCTAAATTTAACATGTAGAAACACAGATTATAGAACCAATAACATCTGGTTCCTCTGAGTCGTGGCTCCCTCTTGTGGATCAAATGTCCCACTGCAGGAAATAGTTTGATGATGTGTGGCCCTTCGTGTGTGTGAGACTGTGTTTTACCATCAAGCAGGTGACGACGATGACGAAGACGGTGAAGAAGAGGACGACGGTGTAAAAACCTTCTCTGGTCCACACGTGGTCCCTCTGCTCGCCCTGCAGGACGTTCTTCTACAGGAAACAGGGCAGAAATACTTTCAAAATAAGGTTTGCGTTGGTGTGCGATGTCGAGGGGACGAGCCTCATCTGTTTAAGCCCCAAGCAGCATCCATTTAATCATCTGTTTAACGGCGTCTGGTGGAATAATCCATAAAGGCTCTGTGGGAACTTAACGGCTCCATTAAACTCGATCTCTAACAATCCCAATCCAGCGTCTCTGCCTGTTTCCATGGCGACGCACTGGGCTGCACTGGGAGAGCCGGCACGCACCTCGGTGGAGACCTCGGTGATGCCGAAGTGTCCCAGGTGGCGGTGCAGGACCCTGACGTTCAGGGATCGGATGACCTCCTCGGCGGGGCGGGGCTCCGAGATGCCCAGCCTATCAGAGGACACGAAGAGCTCGATGCTGTTCTTCTCCTCCTGGAAGAGCGGTTAATGGATCAATCACGCGTTCAAACAGCCAATCCGCAGAGTAAAGCAGGGGGTAGAGGCGCTGTGTCTCACATTCAGCCGGTTGATGTGCACGTGTCCTGCAGGGACGCCCAGCGCCGCCGCCACGCCTTCCCGAAA
Source organism: Pungitius pungitius (assembly GCF_949316345.1). Lineage (NCBI taxonomy): Eukaryota > Metazoa > Chordata > Actinopteri > Perciformes > Gasterosteidae > Pungitius > Pungitius pungitius. The sequence continues at coordinate 670,819 of NC_084901.1, forward strand.
CCACCGAAGAAGACTGACGCTCAGCCTCCTCACGTCCACAGCCAGATACTGTGATGGAGCCAGATAAGGAGGGGGGGGGAGATGTTAAACATTAGACAAACCCATGTGGTGTCCCACCTGTCTCTGAAGTGATGATGGAGTGTTCTGTTAATTCAACATCAGGAGCAACGACCACAAACACACACAAACACACACAGACGCACACAGACGCACACAGACGCACACAGACGCACACAAACACACACAGACGCACACAGACGCACACAGACACACACAGACGCACACAGACACACACTTCTGTTTCTTAAATAAAACACAACAACAAAGACAACCTTACCAAGGGGAGGTGTAAACATTGTGGTTCCTCCCTGTCGAGCACAGGAAGCTTTTCCCTCAGAACACTCGGAGAGAAGCTTCCTGATCTAATCATTCCCTGATCTGTGATTGGCTTAGAGGGGGGCCGAGTTTAACGGGCCACCTGATTGGCCGTTGTCCAGGTAATGCCATTATCCCGCTGCGCTTCCTGTTAGGATCAGGTGCTATTTCTGTCCCGACACGCCGATACCAAAACACACACACACACACACATTTAGTCCATAGCTGCGGGGTACCGCAGGTGAAACTGGGATATTTGTCATCTTGAAGCTTTCCACTAGTTTTAACCTCATCGTTGTTATTAAGTTGTTCGTCAGGTGAAGGAGCGGCCATCTTGAATCCGCACACATGTCACAAATATGTCATTACACAGGTCACATGTTCCACAGAAGCAGCTGATGACTCATGTTTCACTGCATGTGTTTGAAGTGGCTTCAAAGTTCTCTCCACACGCAACACACACGTGAATTATATAACACACACGCAGGTCCACATGCTCCAACAAACAAGCTCACACACACACACACACACACACACACACACACCATCTGCCCGTCTCTACACTCCCAACATTCACGTCCCTCTTTCTCCAGATTTCTTTGCCCACAATTCATCTGCGATGCGTCTGACTGACTGTGCACATATTTGTTTAAATGATTCCTCCTACATATAAATGTCTGTGTCTGACCTGTCTGTCTCACTGTGTCTGACCTGTCTGTCTCACTGTCTCTGACCTGTCTTTGTCTCAATGTCACTCTGAAGGTCTCCACTGTTTGTCTAGTTATGTAAACGCACATTGTGAAGGTAAGTGGGTCTCTCCCACACACACTGGTGATGGTGTTTCCATGGCAACAGAGAGTGCAGCCTCTTCCCGTGCCTGAGGAGTCTGCTGCTCCTTGTCCGTCTACTGTGATCCAACCTCTGACCTCCTGCGTCTCTGATGAGCTTAGAGGCCAAAGGGAGCACGGTGGCAGAGACTCTTTATTAATGTGTTTCCACCAGATGTTTGTGTTTGCTTTAGAAACTACAAGGTGGACGTTGTTCCTGTTCTGGTTTGAAATCTTAATATTAGACAGATTTTTATATATATATATATATTTAAGACCACAAAGAGATTTCTTTTCACATTTACATCGTTAACATCCTACTGAAGTAAAACAGTTAAGGGGAGTCGTGAAGTTATTTTGACACATATTAGTGTTTAGAGGACCTCTTCATCCTCCATGATCTAACCTCAGAATGGCGTTCATATTTCTGGTTCCTCTGACATATTGATCACTTTTAAGAAAGCTGCACCAATGACATCTTAGTCCCGCCCCAATGAGTCTGATTGACAGGTAACCTCCAATTGATGGGTGTGAACACGTTTTGGCACTCTGAAAATAGAAAAGGCCTCCTCCAATCAGAGGGCGGTTTGCTCACCACGGTAACCAGGTGGCGTGCGGACACGGCGGCGTGAGGCCGCTCCAGCAGAGCGAGGCCGCGCAGCTCGCCGGACCCCAGGAGGGCGGATGGCGTCACTTTGGCTAACCGGGCTGGGCGCCCATGGTGACGCTGGAGATGGGTGTCGAACACGCGGCCCACATGGCGTGGAGGGTTCAGGTCGTCTGGGGGGTGTCGGGATGGAGGAAGACGCCTGGAGTCTCGAGGAGGGAAAAGATGAAGCTGGTGGTCGACAGAAGACGATTCTGAGGGGAGAAGAAGAGGAGGATGATGATGGAGAGCTAAATGATGCTAAATGCTAACTCTCTTCACAAGAAGAAGATCAGAAGCTTTCATCAGGAACCCCGAGGCAGCAGAGACACATTCATGTGTTCATCCAGGAGGATGAAAGGTTGAAGTGTCACATGCTTCCTTTGTTAATAAAACCATCAGCAAACTCCCTCAGAAGGTTTGACACACCAGTCTTCATATGATTAAACGAAATAAACCTTTATTATTTGCACTTTCTCCTTGTTTTGCAGGATTGACTAAATGATTTTGAAATTAATTCATGATGAATCAAACTGAAAAATGTAGAAATATATAGAAACAAACTCCTCTGGGCTTTGGGTTTACTCCTCGCCAATGTAGGGTGAAGTGAAGGATTCTGGGAGGAGCTGCAACAAATGGTCATGATCAGCTCTGTGTTTGTAAAAGGGTCTGAGTTGGTTTTTAGCTTTTAGATTTAAGTCATTGTGCATCAAGAGAAACTTCAATTAGAGCCAATGAGACGACGAGTTCACTGTTAAACGTTTGGCGTTCCCACATAAAACGTGGTGACCACATGAGGAGCATCAGTGACTGTCACACAGGGTCAGCACATCGTCCCTGTGGAACAAAAAGGGAGCATTTTCTGTGACGAAGCTTTCCTCATATCGTGCCCTCTGTTATGATACATGACAGGTTATATCATTGCTTATGGTTAAGGCTCATTGTGTATATCCACAGATGATTTATCTATTAAACTGTGATGGCTAAATTCCCTTCTTCGGTCGCAGCGATGAAGCAGCTGACCACACATGAATCCTTTCGGTTCATCCTCTGGCGGAGAATGACTGACAGCAGACGCTCACCTGAGATCAGCAGCGGGCTCCATGTGAGGCACCAGAAGAGGAGCGTGGTCCGCGTCCTGCAGAGCATCCTTCCTGCGAGCTTCTCTCCGCGGGGACGTTGGTGGCGCGTGAACGAGAGCGTGCGCGTCATGTCCGCCACACGAAGCCACGGCACCTACGACGCTCCTTCCCCCGCCTCCACGCGTCCGACAGCGGCCGGCTGGTGGAGGAAGAGCCGGAAGAGGATGGAGACGATGAAGAGGAGGCGTGAATGCTGCTGTCAATACGTGTACGTTTATACAACGTCTCGACATGTATTTTATGTCAATATGTACGCTCTGGATTATTAATCATACTTTTAAAATGATAGCAAAATTAAAAATTATTTTATTAATGCCAAAAATAAATAGCAATAAAGAGTATGCTAGTCTAGCTGCCATGCTAAAACGTGATTAGCATGTGACATTAGCATGCTGATTAGGGTTTAGCATGGCAGATGGATTAAGTGATGGTATAAACATTTGGCTCACAATACAATATGAATTTGGTTTTAAGGCCACTATTACCTCACTAATTACGGGAAGCCATATGGGATAAAATATCTGCAACAACTCTTAAAGACATGTCACTACGTGTTACTATAAATATTCACAATGACCAACTGATTCCAACTCAGTTGCCTCGGCTAGCATGCTAGCATAGATTAGGGAGCTGAGTCATCGCGAGTGTTGTGTTCATACAAACCGCATCAAACCATTATTTACATTTAGGATTTGGAGATGAAAACGATTCAATAAAAGTCACAAAATCTCGCTCTTCACCAATTATGATCACCGTTAGCTAGCGAGTTAACGGTGGCAAGATGGCCGCCAAGGCCAACCAGCCGCTGATGATTGACAGTTTGGCCCTTTCTCAATATGCGTTCTAGTGTGGACTTTAGTTCTCGTCGACTCGTGAAACGTCATCAGTCGCAGCCCGAGTTCTGTTCCAATTCTAAAGTCTGCATCACAATACCCGGATGTGACACGCCCCGCCCATTTTACCCAGAATGCATTTCAGCTCAGCAACAGGCAACAACATAAAGACAACTGTACATACAATACAATGAGGTTAATCACTATGTGTTACTATCCAGTAAAACATTGACTCTTTAATTGTTGTTACTGGTTATGAAAGCATCATAAAGCTAATGCAGTGTGATGTAATACAACAGCCCTGAAATAACGTTTTGTGTTTCTTCCATCCAATATGAATATTAATGAGATCTACAGCTGTCAGTGTGATCCAGTTCAGCAGCACCACAAACTACAGCTGCTCCTCTTGGATTACATTACATTATTGTTTTCATTAAGTTCCTGTATCAGAAATAGATCTATTTGTTGAATATTAAAGGTCAGAGGAGCCGGGCTGTGAGTTCTGGACCAGATCCAGAGGCTGAGACGGACCTCAGCTGGCTACACTAGGACTTCTCTTCTTATCGCTTAGGTTCTTAGAAAATACAAATAAGGAATTCTCTTAAATGGGGCCTGGTTTTTATACATTTCCAGAAAAAACATCTTTGGATTTGTTTGATGGTTACAGTCAAAGGTTTTTGCGATGGGAATGTTTGGATTTCTCTTTGATTCACTCCAAAAATCTGAAAACACTGTCAACATGCATTAAAAGAACGAGTTGTTCAATAACTGTAGTATGACATATATATGAGACGATGTGAGTCACTGAACGGACTCCTCAGTAAAGGCTCCACAATCCAGAATGAAGACATAAACTCATTTCTCTGCTTTAAACTTCTCCTCCAGCCTCACAGAGACACTTCGTCCACTGCATCGCATCTGACCACCAAAAGAAGACACAGCTCATAAATAATAATGTATTATTGTTATTATCAAAGTAATTCATATGACATATAACAGTAATTCCACATTGTAGAAGCCAACATGTCCTCTCTGAGTATGTCTTACTCTGGACATGTCTGTCTCTCGCTGTTCCACAGAATTTGCACCAACCGGCTCCCTTTGACTCCACGGGGATTTTCCATTCGATTTCCCGGAATGAAGCCCCGCCCCCCGCCTTTGCATCCGTTGACCACTGCCAGGAAGTCAGTCCCCGCCCCCCTCGCGGCGGTCCGTCCCGCCAGTTAAAACCATCTTCACTTTGCTGCAGACGGAGCTGCGCGACGTGTCGTTGTTGTTGTTGTTGTAGTAGTTGTTGTTTTCACCTTCAAACATGGCTTCGGTCAACACCTGCCTCAAACTCATCTTCACCATCTTCAACATCTTCTTCGCGGTGAGTTGGCGTCGTTCGGTAACGTTTGAAGGAGGCCGCGAGCTGCCGGTTCTTCCCGGAAGTGTCTGGAAAAAAAAGTGCGCAGTTGATTTAAAGCGCTGAACAAAACGTGTAGTTTTTTAATTAATGTGTTATTAATCCGTTATACATTTTCTCACATCGACGTATTGACTCTAAAGCTCATACGCGCCAAACTTTAGACATCAAGAGGTTTCATTTTATTCTGCTGTCTGTCATGTAAACACCACATGAACTCATTAATCTTTAGACTCATTCACCTGAAAGTGACTCATTATGTTAAATGATTCATTAGTGATCGTCAACGTTACTCAGCATTTAACTACACAATTCCATATGTGTTCTTTCATAGTTGATGTTTTCAATATTCATCTTCAAATATATATCAAAGTTAAATATAAATAGTTGCAATAACATTTGACTCAACATCATTCAGTCATCAACAAGAGGTGAAATGAGCCAATGATGTAATGACGTGTATGTTTTAACTTCTGTGTTTAACATGTGTGTGTGTGTGCATGCATGTGTGTGCATGTGTGTGTGTCTGTGTGTGTGTGTGAATGTGTGCATGTGTGTGTGCATGCGTGTGTGTGTGTATGTGTCTGTGTGTGTGCGTGTGTGTGTGTGTGTGCATGTGTGTGTGTGTGTGTGTGTGCGTGCGTGCGTGTGTGCATGTGTGTGTGTGTGTGTGTGCGTGTGTGTGTGTGTGTGCATGCGTGCGTGTGTGCATGTGTGTGCGTGTGTGCATGTGTGTGTGCGTGTGTGTGTGTGTGTGTGTGTGTGCGTGCGTGCGTGTGTGCATGTGTGTGTGTGTGCATGTGTGTGTGCATGTGTGTGTGTGTGTGCATGTGTGTGTGTGTGCGTGTGTGCATGTGTGTGTGTGTGTTGCAGATCGTTGGCGGTGTCATCATCGGGGTCGCGCTGCTCTTTCAAGTCGTCACCAGCATCAACGGAGGAGAAAACGTAAGAACGATTCAAACTTTTTTCTTTCACACAAACAAACAACCGAGCTGACCCCCCCCCCCCCCCCCCCCAGCTGGAGGGTCGGCCCACCATCCTCATCATCCTCTACACTCTGGGTGCCATCACCATGGTGATCGCCATCCTGGGGGCCTACGGCGCCCACCGGGAGAAACAGGCGTGTCTGATTGTGGTGAGTCTCTGGAGAACGTTCCTCACGTTCCTCACGCAGCATCAAAGGCTTCTTCCACCTCCACCTCCTGACCTGCTGTCCCCCTCTGCCTAGTTCCTGGTGTGTATGGTCATCGGGAGTCTGATGATGCTCCGAGCCGGAGTCACCGCCATTTACGGCCATCCCCAGGTAACACCCCCGCCACTGAGGGTCCTCCTGCTGCTCCGGTTCTTCTCTAAACTCCCCTCGTGGGTTGCAGGAGGAGCGCAGGCTGGAGGAGCGTTTCCGTGAGCTTCTGCCTCTGGACAAAGCTCCAGAGAACATTCAGTACATAGCAGACAGGCTGCAGACACAGGTAACACACACACGCACACACACACGCACACACACACACACGCACACATTTAGATCTGATTGACTCTTCTTCTGTGGTGTTTCAGCTGCACTGCTGTGGGCTGTTCAGCTACTCGGACTGGGAGGACAACGTCCCCGACAGCTGCCTGTGTGACCCGCAGACGGAGGAGTGTCTGTCGCTCACCTACTCTGTGAGTTCAGCACAAACTCTCCCTCCTCTAAGAGGTTAAAGGTCACTGACGCCCTTCTTCTTCTGTGGTCCCCCCCCACAGGACATGCTGCTGCACAGGAAGTCCGTCTACGCCAAGGTGAGTGCGGCCTAAAGGTGAGCAGAGTGTCAGAGGCGAGACAGTCAGCTGACGTGACCATGTGACTGTGTGTGTGTGTCCAGACCTGCTTCCCCACCATCGCCCACTTCTTCAGGCTGATCCTGAACATCTTCATGGGGGTCGACTTCACGCTGGCTGCCTTGGCGGTGAGACTCAAGTTTTCTCTTCACACACCATGGATCTTTATTTAAGGAGAATGAAGTTGGCTCTTACAGAAAGTATTTTATATTTAAGCAAAGGTTACATTAGATCTGCATGAATATTCATCGAGGTCATCATTTTCGTGTTGACTTTATTTTGAAAGGACTAGAATGCAGTTCACGGGAGAAACTATTTTTTCCCGCGGTTTTTAAACGCACCACGCGTGAGAAAACAAAGCTTAATCTGTGTCCTCCAGCTGCTGGGCATGGTGCTGTCCTCCACCATCATCCACCAGATGCGTTACCCGGGCCGCTCCACCCTCCTGATGACGGTGCCGGCCATCTTCACCTTGCCTCCACCCAAATACCAGGAGCTGCACAACCCCCCCGGATACTAGAGGGGGCTGCTTGGGTCCTCGGATGCCAAAGTGCCTTCTGGGAACTGTTAACCACTGGGGTTCTTATTCAGTTAGCGTAGAGACAATCTGATTGGTTGGTGCAGTGTGGGGGCGGGGCTTATTGGGCTTGATAACATTATTTTTAGTGTAGAAAGCAAACCTTCACTTCCTCTCTGGTTATTATTCTTATTTTAATTCCATCAAACTTAACTCTTTCCTGAATATCTTCTAAACTACACATTAAAACTTAATTTATTTTCTGACCAACCAAAGACCAAAGACAAATTATTTTGTGTGTATGTATTTACCTCGTGTAGGGTTTGTTAAATGTCTTTTTCTGTTAAACAGTTTGCCATAATGATATAAAAACTGATGACGCTGAGGCTTTTATTTTGAAAAATGAGAACCGCTTTGAGAGAGTTTCTGAGGAACAAAAATGCAACAAGGTTTCTTATTTTTATAATTAAAGTATATTTCAATAAATGGAGGAAGGAAAAGGGAAATAATAGTTTGTATCTTTAGATTTTCTGCTTGAACTGATGATTTCAAAATAAAAGATCAAACATTACTTGCCTCTTTGGAGTACTTTTAGGAAGTACATAATGCAGAAAAGTACTTTCAGTAAATATTGTAAAGAACTTAAATACTGTAATTATGAAGTATTTCAATTCTTCAGTAAATATGTATGAAGTACTAGTACTTTGCCGTAAATACTGTAAACTAAGATATTGTAGTAAATAGTACTGAAGGTATTACTCTAGTAAATACTAGAGGAAATATGAATATAGAGTACCTTTAGGGTCAAACCCTGAACCCTGAGGTCTGGTGCATCAACTCAGTTTAATATACTTTGACTATAATAAAAAAACCTAGAAGAGTGAAATAAAGTCAGCGTTTAAAAGTTAGAATCGTTCCATTTTCTTGAAAGAAAAACGTAGGCAGAAAATACTCTGAGTGCAGTGAATATAAGTTATTAAATAATCTGATGATCAGGTTTCTTTATTCATCAGTTCCAAAAAACAGAATCATTTTACAGAACTGAAAATGCACGTTTTAATTTGACTGTTTTAAACACCGGAGGAAGAGGAAGAGGAGGAGCTGACCTATGAGGGCACAATGATTAATGATTGATTATTATATTTAAAGGTTATTAAATCAATTAGAAAAGTTAACGGACCATAAATTGAACTGATTTTTAAAGAACATTTTATTTATAAATATACATATGTATTTGTAAATATACACATAAATATATATTTATAAATACACAAACAGAAATGTAAAAGAATTTATCAGCTGAAACTTTATAGAATAAATTTGATTTCATACTTAATTTCCTTTATTAGTCTCTCTTTTTCATAATCAGAATATTTAAGATGTTTTAAATGGTTTTAAACTCACTGAAACTTAAATGTTACAATAAAGATACACAAATAGAAATATGTTGGAAGGGTTGTTTGAAATTGGTAATTATTTAATATTTGTTTTTTTATACATATATTTACAAATCAAAATAATTTAAAACAATTCAAATTAATCCGATTTTTATGAGTTTATAATCAATCTTTAGTTTGTAAAACCAAAAATGTTAGATGCACATTTTGATGAATGTTTAATATTCTTTATTTTAATTTATTTCTTCCCGCTAAAACCACCTGCAGTATCATAAAAACTGGAATAATCTATTTTCCTGGGTGTATTTGTTCTTAAAAACAAAACACACATGCTTTATCCCTTATGGAACAATATCTTGTTTCCCATGTAATTAACTGGTTAGTGATCTTAACTTTCACTCAAATGGTCGGTAAATATTAATTTAGCGTGAAAGTAAAGAAATGATTCTTTTCACTTAAAGAGGCCGCAGTGAAGTACTTCTACACCGTCGTTGTACATACAAAAGATAATGTTATTCATCATTTTCGGTCAGAAACCCCCCGGCTGGGATGAAGTGCCGTGTGCATAAACAGGAGGAATCACAACATTCTGACCAGCAGGGGGCGCCGCACCGGGAGATAAATGAGACGATTAATCAAGGTTTATACAATATCTGTTTGCATGTTTTATCCCACAGAGACAAAGACAGAAAATAAATCTCTGCTTTATGTCCATAAAGTTCACGTCAGATATTTTATTGAACACACAAACAGCTCTGGTGCTTCAAGTCTGAAAGTCAAATTTATTCCGCTCAGATTTGATCACGAGTAGCTTTTATTTTGAAGGGGAAAAGCGGTTGAACCGTTTTAAATAAAACTTCCCATGCTCCTTAGCAGCAGAGACGAATAAAACACAGAGAAAGAACAGCTCGGATTAATATTTTTTTTTAGGATCTTAAAGCAACAGAGACTCAAATGAGTGTGAATATTGTGTCTGAGGTGTGTGTGTGTGTGTGTGTGTGTGTGTGTTAGCCAGAGGAGCAGCATCCTCCAGCGGGCATGGCCTGTGGTTCGTCGTCCACGATCTGTACGCCCCGCCTACTCGATGCCGATTGGCTGGCTCCGTTGCCCTTCAACCTCTCCTCGGCCTGAGCCGTCTCCATCATCCCTGCAAAGCAAAGACACACCTGTGACGTCCTTTGTGCTGCGCCTTCCTTCTAGTCCTGATGAAGACTGTGTGTAGGACAAGTATTATGGTACATGTCCTAGTCTTCATGCTAAGCTAAGCTACCCTTTCCACTGGTTTCTAGTCTTCATGCTAAGATAATCTACCAGTTTCTAGTCTTCATGCTAAGATAATCTACCAGTTTCTAGTCTTCATGCTAAGATAATCTACCAGTTTCTAGTCTTCATGCTAAGCTAAGCTACCCTTTCCACTGGTTTTTAGTCTTGATGCTAAGCTACCTGTTTCCCGTCTTCATGCTAAGCTAAGCTACCCTTTCCACTGGTTTCTAGTCTTCATGCTAAGCTACCTGATTCTAGTCTTCATGCTAAGCTAAGCTACCGTTTCCACTGGTTTCTAGTCTTCATGCTAAGCTACCTGATTCTAGTCTTCATGCTAAGCTAAGCTACCGTTTCCACTGGTTTCTAGTCTTCATGCTAAGCTACCTGTTTCTAGTCTCCATGGTAAGCTATTTTCAGTTTAATTCCATCATCATTCTTCTACATTTTGTTTTGTGTAAAATAAGTTTGTCCGTTACGTTTACAGAGATCCAGGAAAAGCTCCTCGATTCCTTTATTTAACTTGGCTGACGAGTGGTAATGTTTGGCTCCGACGGACTCTGCGTAACTACAGAGAAACAGAGAGAACATGCTGATGAATCATCATCAACGACATCATCAATGACATCCTCGATGACATCATCATCTCTCACCTCTCGGCCTCCTCCACTGAAACGTGTCGTTCTTTGTCCAAATCTATTTTATTACCTAAAGAGAAAAAGACAGACCATTAGTGATGATATCAAACATGATGCATTATGGGGGTTTTATATAAAAATTGAATTAACATGAAAGATGACATGGAATTTAAGTTTGTCTTCTTACCTCTTATTAAAAATATTTGATAGTGATATTTATTTGTATTAGTGGGGATTGATATTATTGGTGAGTTTGATATGTAGATATCAATCAATCACAGATCATAAAGCTTTGGATAAAATTGGGCAAACAAAAACAGAATTACTGATACATTTGATTACAATAATTGAGGTAAGTAAAAGTTTTAAATTACCATTGATATATTTATAAATAATCATATACATTATTATTTGTTATTATATGTCAAGTTGTATTATTCATTAGTCTTCAGTAGAAACTATTAAATTCAAAATATTCTGGCTAAATAATATAATAAAATGAATAAAAACACGAGTCTGGGAGAAAGAATTCAGTGAAAAAAGAAAAACAGATTTATGAGATAAAATGTATCTCCATGAAGAATTAAAACCTCAAACTCTGAACTAAAGTCCTTGTGTGATTTAACGCTTCATGAACAACATCAAAACTCACAACAGCTTAAAAATTAAACCATGTGACTATTTATGACGACGTGAAAGGAGCAAAATAACTGCTGCTGGGAGAATGTCTCAATTTAACTGAAATCAATTTAATTAAAGATTAAAAAGGGTAAATGTAGAAGATTGAATGATATTTAAGGTGTAAACCAAACAACAAGCACAAAACAAACATTTATTTCTCTTGTTTATAACTTACCTACTATACACAAACAAATGTCATTCCCCAACATTTTCCTCAACTCCTTCACCCAGCTCTTCACCTGAAAGCACACCAGGAGGAGGAACTACATTAGTATGAGATGGAGGTACAAGTACATTAGTACGAGATGGAGGTACAAGTACATTAGTATGAGATGGAGGTACAAGTACATTAGTACGAGATGGAGGTACAAGTACATTAGTATGAGATGGAGGTACAAGCACCTTCTGAAAGGAGTCCTCGTCCGTGATGTCGTACACTAGTACTGCTCCGTTTGAGTCTCTGTAGTAGATCGGACCTAAAGCGTGAAAACGCTCCTGACCCGCAGTGTCCTGAAGACACAAAACACAGTGAAACGGAGTACTTATACAAGTAAATACATTCATGTACTTCATGTAGTTGACAGGATTCAGACATCAGGAGACTCTCACCCAGATGGCCAAGTTTACTCTCTTTCCTGTGATGTTGAGCTTCTTTGTGAGGAACGACGCCTGCAGAGGAAGAGGATGTAGAACAGGAGGAACCCAATGGTTTGAATAATCAGGGTTTAATAATGTAAACTTTTAATTAAAGGTTTCCCACGATTAATTCATGAAATTAAAAATTGTTCTTAATGTAACGACACGCTATTAAGACGCAAAAGGTGAACAACTCTACACGACCCTCATTGTGGCCCGTCGTCGCCACGGCAACAATAACCAGCGCTTAATGAGGCGAGGACGACTTTATTAATATACGTGCGACGCGGAGACGTCGTGTTTCCACGTAGCAAAGCTACAGCTCGTTAGCTAACGGTAGCATGCTAACACAATGAGCTAAATATCGGCATGCTAGCAACGTATCAGGAGCTAATAAATGAGCTCCAGAGTCACATGATGAGGGCAATGTGACCTTTGACCCCATTGCTGCTGTCTGTCATTAGAGGGTCACACCTGAAGGATTAACATACTAATGAACATACTCAAATTAGTTCATTTTTAAGCTGAAGCATCAACATTTAAGGGAATCATGGCTTTTGAATAAACTACCTTTAAAAGTACATTTAGGTCAAATTAATTGATTAATTTTAAAATATACAGTGGCTCCCTACCTTATAACCAGGGGGTTCTCTCGTGAATAGTTTTCATCCTTCCAATAAATTAGAGCTTAAACAGGACAAATAAAGACCAAATCTTTAGCTGTAGTAACGTTACTATTTCCTGCCATTGTAAAAAGGTTAAATTAATCAAAAACAGGAGAAATAAATCAACTTTTTTTCTTTAAAGCCAACGAGTCTGTAAAATAATCTTTTTAAAAATTGTTTATTAATTTCAACATTTAATTAACAATCCCAGTGTTAGCAATAAAACTGAAAGAAAGTAGTACTTCTTACACCACCGTCGTTAATAATATAATTTAATTATATAGCTCTAAAAATAAGTGGAGCAGCAGAAGCTTCTGACAACTTTGAATTATTTATGACAAATTGATTCTGACCCTCTGAACGTGTACAATGATAGTATTCAGATACTTTCCTGCAGTAAACCTACCATCAGTACGTGGAAATACTGTCCTGCACTCCAGATGTTTCATTAATAGAACTAATATTTGTACCTCTGAGATGTAGCACAGTAAGAAGTACAACATGCACCTGTGTAGAGAAGCGTACCTGGAATGTAGTTATGTGCTGAGGTGAAGTACTTTGGTAACGTTACTATGAGCTCTTAACTTAAGGTGTAGGAGTAAACACAGGTAGACGCGGGGAAGACGCCTCACTACACGCACGCGCCACAGACAGCAACACAAACGCCTCCCTCCTGCTTTGATTTACCCGAAAACGCAACTAGCTTCGCTGGCGCTCAGTGAGGTGCTGAGCAGCGGGCTAAGCAGCTAGCCTGGGTGGCTAACCACGGCGTCTTACCTGTAGAGTAGTGATGTGTTTGTCGTTGAATTTGTTCTCGCAGTACCGCAGCACCAGCGACGTCTTTCCCACGCAGCCTTCCCCGAGTAAAACCACCTTGAAGGAGTAGGTTCTGCCGCCCGTCCCCCCGGCCGCCATGGCAGGAGTCTCCGTACAGAAGTCCTCGGGCGCTGTTTCTTTGATCTTGTTTCTCTATCAAAACAAGCGTTATCAAGCTAGTGCGGCTAATGCTAACTGAAGTCCTGCGTAGCTCACATCCACTTACGACTTTTTTTTAAAAGGAACTTCAAATCAGGAGACAACCCCTCGACGGGATAAACGAATACGACTTTAATCGATATTGACCAACAGGTGCACGGGAACTGGGTCCGAAACGGCAACCTACTTCCCCTTTCTACCTGACGCGGCTGCCTCTTTTCCGCCTGACTAATGGCGTCTCTGTCGGCTACTAGCTAGCCAGCTAGCTCCTCCGAAGGTCGTCTATAACCGCGAAGATGCTTCATTTGCGAGCCCACTTCACTCCCTTTTTAAAATCCCCGCTTCCTGCTTATATAGCGTTGTGAAAGATCCGATTACTTCCTCCGACAACACAATGTATTGTTCAACGTTGAAAGTGTTTTCTTTCTTTTCAATACGTTTTAGTTGGTTCATTACATTTGAACCTATGATTATGTTTTTGCTCTGAACGCGCAGTGGAGTGAGAGCTCCGTGTTACGTTCCCCTCTGTGCAGCGTCACATGATGAGTCGGCTGGGTGTCATACCCTCAACGCTGCTGGCGTTTCTAATGTTGCCTCACGTCAGACAAACACGCTATCATTCATTTTCATTCTTGGACCTTTTTTTTCCTGTGAAGTTAATCGCATTTTTATTTTTATTCTGTTTATTTTCTTTACATTCAAGCCCATTTTCAATCCGTATGACGAATGATTATGTATTATGTATAAGGAGTGTACTGATTTCAGCCTCAGACTGGATCAGAAGGAAGAAGCTGTTCCTGGCCTGGGTAGTTCTGGTGGTGGTGGTGCTGGTGGTCCATGTGGTTCTGGATGTCCTGGTGATTCTGGTGTTTTTTTTAGGGGGGGTTTAGCAGGGGTCCAGCAAGGAGTCCAGTAGAGGCCCTGTGATGTCCATCAGGCGGATCAACACAAGCTTCTCAAAAGATTTCATGAGCACATGACAAATCAGAGGTCAAAGGCCACTGCACCAATTGACACCCAATACCACAAAGTTCTTGATTTTTTATTTAATTTCCTTTTTATTGGTATAACAGTAGCCATTACTTTTAGGTGAAATATCTGGATACTTCTGCCACACTGGACCCCTGGAGCTTATTTTAGCACGCTGCTGTTTGTGAGGCTGCAGCCAACCAGCCGCTAGAGGGCAGAGTCTGACCGAGAAGAAAGGTGCAGAAAATACAGTTTAACCAGCACTAATGACAAATAACTATTTCTATGTGTGAAAGTTTATTTAAGTTTAGTATATTCTGGGACTAGCTGAAACAATGAGGTCATGTATCAATTAGTCTATTAATATAATCATTAACTAATGACAATTAACTATTTTGATTAGTTTCAGTTATTCATTTCAGCAGAAATAGTGAAACAACCGAAGAAGTCTGTGATTTTAGCCTGTGACCTTTTCTGTTGAACAGTTCATCAAAAACATTCCCTAAATCCAATTTTGACGACTCAAATAATTGGTAGGTGCAGCCCTAATGCTAAGCTAAACTAAGCTAACCAGCATAATCGCAAAGTCAATCCGAGTAAGAAAATATTGATCAATTTCTTTAAATAAAATGAGACGGAGTCTTCAGGCTGCAAAGAGATTGCTTCATATTGTCAACAGTTGCATCACCGCTTTAGTGTGTGTGTGTGTGTGTGTGTGTGTGATAAGCATCTGCATATCTCTCTTATAGTGCCAATCATTAACCAGAGCTCGTAGCGGATTCAAAGGCGTCGCTCTTCTTTTCAGCCTCTTTTGGCTCCAGGTTTTGTTTCCTCTGATTCAGGCGCAATAATAATAAACAAAATTATAAATATCGGTGATATAATAAGAGTTTAAAGACTTCCACCCAGGAGACCTCTGAAAGAGTCAACGTTGACTTACACGACTGTTACACGACTGTTACACGACTGTGCATAATGATTGTTACGTTAATACTGAGCGGGATACTTGTTATGCTGCCTAGTTAGGCTAAGTAGTTATATTACGTAGTTATGCTGCGTAGTTATGCTACGTAGTTAGGCTAAGTAGTTAGGCTAAGTAGTTATATTACGTAGTTATGCTGCGTAGTTATGCTACGTAGTTAGGCTAAGTAGTTAGGCTAAGTAGTTATATTACGTAGTTATGCTACGTAGTTAGGCTAAGTAGTTATATTACGTAGTTATGCTACGTAGTTATGCTACGTAGTTAGGCTAAGTAGTTATATTACGTAGTTATGCTGCGTAGTTATGCTACGTAGTTAGGCTAAGTAGTTAGGCTAAGTAGTTATATTACGTAGTTATGCTGCGTAGTTATGCTACGTAGTTAGGCTAAGTAGTTAGGCTAAGTAGTTATATTACGTAGTTATGCTACATAGTTAGGCTAAGTAGTTATATTACGTAGTTATGCTACGTAGTTATGCTACGTAGTTAGGCTAAGTAGTTATATTACGTAGTTATGCTACGTAGTTATGCTACGTAGTTAGGCTAAGTAGTTATGCTTTCTAGTT
Source organism: Pungitius pungitius (assembly GCF_949316345.1). Taxonomy (NCBI): domain Eukaryota; kingdom Metazoa; phylum Chordata; class Actinopteri; order Perciformes; family Gasterosteidae; genus Pungitius; species Pungitius pungitius. The sequence goes on from NC_084901.1 coordinate 687,147, forward strand.
ATGCTAAGTAGTTATGCGCTAGTTATGCTAAGTCGTTATGCTAAGTCGTTATGTCAAGTAGTTTTTAATTTGTTTATCCATTGTTTATACAAGTAAATTACATTTAATGTAATGTAAAGTAGTTATGGTACGTAGTTTTGCTAAGTAGTTATACTGTGTAGTTATGCTAGCTTTTTTGAGAATGTTCTCTATAGACAAAAATATATTAAAAAAAAAATTATATATATATATATATATATATATATATATATATATTCAAAAAGTACACATTAAAACATAAAAATAAATCCAAACAATACAAAATAAATAATGAATGAATACACTTAAAATAAATATATAAATGTGTATAGACAGACAGGCGGACAGACCATATAAAAGTAAAGGGGGCTGACAGGAGGGACACACACTCACTCACTCAGTCAGTCACACACACACACACACACACACACACTCACTCACTCACTCAAACACACACGCGTGCAGCCTGGAAAGAGACCAACTGGCAGACTTGAGCCTTAAACTACTTCCAATGACTGTTTAATCTTCTTTTAATCAAGATTAAAGTCTGGATGCGGAGCCGCAGCTTTTGTTTCTTATTTTTTCTCCGTTTTCCGTCTTCCTTTCGGCGGGATTCGATCTTTTCTTCCGCGGAGGACATGCCGCGTCTCGCGGCTTTGCTGGCCGCCTTCGCGCTCCTCTCGGCCGGGTCCGGGAGCCCCGGTACCGCGCAGCGGGGAGCGGGGAGCCCCGGTACCGGGGCCCGAGGGGCGGGGCCGGCGGGCTGCCGGGGCGCGGCGGACGGGCCGCTGCTGCGCGTGGACTGCTCGGACCGCGGGCTGCGCGAGGTTCCGAGCAACCTGAGCGTCTTCACGTCCTACCTGTGAGTCCAGCACGCGTGAGTGTGCGTGTGAGCGAGTGCGTGCGTGCGTGTCTGTGAGAAGCGGAGCACCTGCCAGCACGAGGAGGTAGAGAAAGAACTGGAGGAGGAGAAGGTTTGAATGTTCTTTAGAGGCTCCACTGGTTCTTCAGGTGTCCTTGAACACATCTTCAGGATATCCAGATGTTTCAGGACCCTCCAAGTGCTTCATGTAAAGGTTCCAGGGGGTATTAAGAGGTTCTGGAGGTCCCGGAGGTGCTGGTTTGAGGCTCCTGCGGCTGGAGGAGGCTCCAGATGCGTTTGAGGAGGTGCAGCTTTATCTAGAGGAAGTTCCAAAAATTTCTCAGGAGATTATACTGTGTTATTTGTATTTGAAGTGATATCATAATTGTTTGAGTGGAGAAGTTCAGTTCCAGTCTTTGTTTTCCCTCCTCATTCAATGGATTGTCTGTGAGGGACCAGTGACCTCTGACCTCTGAGGTTCAAAATGCTCCAACAAACCTTCAATTAAAAGCTGTACAACAGTATTAGGTTCATCCAATCAAACACTTGTACCACACTCTGATGCCACGTTTCCATGGTGACACATTTGGCTGCTCGGCCACGTGTGAATATAAGATTTAAGATTAAAAATGTCCTTTAAGTAAAGTGTCAGAGAGGTTTTCACTGTTTCTCCTGCATTGAGAACAGGTCCAGTCCACCTCACAGCAGGTGAGCAAAACCAGGCAGCAGAAGCATGACATCACCATGGGGCGTGTGTGTGTGTGTGTGTGTGTGGAGGGGGGGGGGGGGGCTGCCTGTCTGTTCTCTCAAAGCAGCACAATGCCCAGGATTTAAATTTCACTCTCATTAAAGAAAACTTTTTCTATTCAGGCTGCCGTGTGTGTCTGTGTGTGTGGTGGGGGGGTCAATGAAAGCACTTCTCTTACAGTTACACACACACACACACACACACACACACACAGCGACAGTCGATCAAAGGTTCTTTGTATCTTCTTTAAAGCTCCAATCAGGAATCGAATCCAACAAAACATCAAGGAGTTTCTGCTCTTGTGAGTTTGTGTGTGTGTGTGTGTGTGTGAGTTTGTTAGTGTATGTGTGTGTGTGTGTGAGTTTGTTAGTGTATGTGTATGTGTGTGTGTCCATTTCCAACTAGTCACTTCTTTCGATGATGCCTTCAGGCGCTGAATTACTCCACCGCCAAAAAGTTCAGATTTGATCCCAAGACGACTTTGAACGATTCATTTTTACCTTCCTCAAATACTACAAACTTTCATTTTAAAATGTAGTGTTATTGTGTTATTGATCAGTAAATGTCAATCAGCTTGTGAAGCTGACCTTTCATTTGTATTAAACCTGTGTTAAAAGCCGCATACTTTGATTTGTTCCCAAAATATTCTTTAATTTTCTTTAATAAAAAGGAAATAAAAGTTTATTATCTAAATATTCTGTAAATATTCTTAGTTGTTGTATTGAAAATATACAACTTGTGTACGTTTTACTCCCTTTGGAAACACAAATTAATCTGTTTCTTTTAAATGTGACCCTTTATTCAAAATAAAAGCTCTGCTGTCAGAAAACACCATGAAGTGAGTTTTATATACGAGGTCACATGACATCATCATTTAGCCAGAAGGGTAATCAGTGTTAAGCTGCTGCCATCTTCATCCCCATCACACATATATATATATATATATATATACGTAAACATGTGTATGTTTTACTAAGGAAGCAAATGAATGTGTGAAAGCTGTAAAAGCCAATCAGCCGTGACACAGTGAGTCTGCTCAGAGTAAAGGAACATTCTGCACAAACAAGCCTTCTTCTGTGTGTGTGTCTGCCAGTGTGTGAGTGTGAGACCGACTACCTGTTGTGAAGACCCCCCCCCCAACATACACACACATTAACAGGCTTTATGGAGTGTTGAGAAAGTTCTTTAACAACCGATGTATTCAACCTGCAGACACACCCTCTGTGTGTGTGTGTGTGTGTGTGTGTGTGTGTGTGTGTGTGTGTGTGCTGGACAGAGACCGTCTTTGTCCACGTCCTCTCAGTGGAGAGACGTTACCTGTCGATGGTTATCGGACGACACAAAAGGTGCAGCACTCCTCCGCGAGAGATAAGCAGCAGAGAGGTCATGTGACCCGAGGGCCGCTCTCAGCCAATCACAGACAGGGATGTCATAAATGTTCTACTGAGTTACATTTATTTTGTATTTTACAAGATATATAATTCTGCTTAACAAGTACTTTTACTTCTGGCACTTTTAGTATATTTCTACTTCATTAATATTTTGAATGTATAATTTGTACTTCTACCCTTTAGTAATACTACACTTATATGTATTGTACAACAGACATGTCAACTAAGGTACGGAAGAAAGTACTTTTTTATTTTTTATTTGTAATTAATCCAATACATAATACAATAGTGTGTAGTAAGTAATAGTAGGTACTTTAAGGTGTGTATAAGTGTGTATAAGTACTTTAAGGTGTGTATGAGTACTCTTGCTGCAGTATTATTATCTGTCTCTTTGTGTCCCTGCAGAGATCTCAGCATGAACAATCTGACCGTGTTGACCAGCGGAGCTCTGACAGACCTACACTTCCTGGAGGAGCTGTGAGTCACACACACACACACACACACACACACACACACACACACACACACACACACACACACACACACACACACACACACATGATGAGAAGTTTTGTTTGTCAAGGAACGTTGATGTAAGAACAGAAATAATATTTATTTGGTGGGATGTCCTGATGAAATACAACGACCTGAAGAACTATGAGACGATCAGAGGGACCAGGGGACACGCAGAGGGACAGACAGGGGACAGACAGAGGGGACAGACAGGGGACAGACAGGGGACACGCAGAGGGGACACGCAGAGGGGACAGACAGAGGGGACAGACAGAGGGGACAGACAGGGGACAGACAGAGGGGACAGACAGGGGACAGACAGGGGACACGCAGAGGGGACACGCAGAGGGGACAGACAGGGGACACGCATAGGGGACACGCATAGGGGACAGACAGGGGACACGCAGAGGGGACAGACAGAGGGGACAGACAGGGGACAGACAGAGAGGACAGACAGGGGACAGACAGAGAGGACAACGAGGAGGTTGACCTCCCAGAGACCTGAACATGACTCTGACTGCTGTTCTGCTCTGTTGCCAGCTGTGTGTGTGTCTGTCTGTGTGTGATATTTGTCACCACGGCGATAGGAGACCGCAGAGGTGCATGCTGGGTACCAGCGCCTGGCTGAACTCTGCTCGGCCTCTGAGAGCAAACACAGCAGTGAATGAAGATTTCCTCAGTTTGTACTCCTGTGTGTGATGATGTTTCACACACACAGACACACACAGGCTGCAGCTGGTTTCAAGGTTGAGCTGTGAAAGGTCAAAGGTCATCTGGAGAAAGTAGACATGTTCTGAGATGTTCACACCTCAGGAGTCTCTCTTCGTCTCAGGCGTTTAGCGGGAAACAACCTGTCAATCATTCCCAGAGGAGCCTTCAGCGGCCTGTACAACCTCAAAGTGCTGTGAGTCCACGCACACACACACACACACACACACACACACGCATGCACACACACACACACACACACACACAGAGTTTTACATTTTAAATGTTATGTTGAAGTTTTAGTCGATGATTTGATATTTAACAATAAATAAGGTCCTGAAAATATGTAGAAAATTATTATATAAATATGTGGAATGAGTTATGAACCTTCCAGGTAAATTATTTGTAAAATATGTGGATTTAATTTGTAGGGACATATGTGAAGAATTCATCAAAACTATTTAAAAAGGGCCATAAATGTATCAGAAAAAATAACTAAAGGTTTTGGTATAATATCTGAAAATTCTGTACAATTTACAGTAAAAAGCTGTGAAAAATATGAAATTAAAAAGTAAAAACTACCTACATAAGAAGAAGGTTGACCGTTCATCAGGAACAGAAGTCATGTGACTCATCGCTCAAAACGTCTCCTGAAGTCATTGTGTTGTTGTTGTTGTTGTTGTGTCTTCAACCAGGATGCTGCAGAACAACCAGCTGCTGTCTGTACCTGCTGAGGCCTTTCACCAGCTGCACAACCTGCAGTCACTGTGAGACACTCACACACACACACACACACACACACACACACACACACTCACACACACACACTCACACACACACACACACACACACGCTGAGCAGTGTATTAACACAGCCCCGTGTGCCCTCATTCTGATAACACACAGTAATTATACTGAAACTGTACCTGTGTGTGTGTGTGTGTGTTTGTGTAGATGAGGGTGACCCAATGGAGACAAGTCTTTTTTGTCTGAGGTCTTTCTCTCGTTTATCTGATGGAACATGATGTGAAGTCTGTCCTCTTGTGCCTGTGTGCAGGAACAGAGGAGGTATTGTGAGGACAGACAGGTAGAGAGAGACGGAGACAGGTAAAGGG
>NC_084901.1:697500-720000 GCF_949316345.1 Pungitius pungitius
GATTAGATGATGAAGATTAGGCCTTGAATCAAAGAGCTAGTGTCCTGCTGTCGACCAATCAGAACCGTGACGGCCATTGTTGTTTCAAACCATCCTCTGGACACACACACACACACAGGCAGACTGAAGAAATTTCATTTTAATGGTATTTTCACAATGTGGCGGCTTCATTCCACATGGTCTGTATATTTGTGTGTGTATGCGTGTGTTTGTATGTGTGTATGTGTGATAGCCACCTAATCCCAGTCTACTGTTCTATTTCTAGTATTGATCTGGTTATCTGGTATTTTACATTCCCAGTAGGGTGAGCATGGGAGAGATGAACTCCAGTTTAGAGACTTGGAAATGATGAACGTTACTGGTCCAGATGTGGCATCCTCAAACTAAGAATAATCCTTATCCAAGTCTGTCCTAATACTGCCGGTGTAGAGCTGTCATTCCCAACCTCAACCCAACCGGACCTGACCCCCGTGACCCCTCCTTTTTTTACTCACTATCATTATTAGCTTGACATGTCTTGTGTGGTCGAGCTAATCCCAGTGGGATCCAGTATTCCCAGTCTGACGCTCCCTGCCTTCCTCTCAGGGATCTGAACTTCAACAGTCTGCTGGAGTTCCCCACGGGGATCCGCTCCCTGGGTCACCTGAAGGAGCTGTGAGTCCACTTTGGTTCTGCTTTGGTCCTCCGTATCAGCGGGGAGGAGAACTGATCTCCTTCCTCCTTCCTTTTCAGCGGTTTCCACAGCAACAACATCCAGTCCATCCCAGAGCAGGCCTTCACGGGGAACCCCTCCCTCATCACCATGTTCGTACCGCCTGACCCCCCCCACCCCCCCACGTCCCCCCACGTCCCCCCCTCACGTACCCCCCCACGTCCCCTCACGTCCCCCCACGTCCCCCCACGTCCCCTCACGTCCCCCCACGTCCCCCCACGTCCCCTCACGTCCCCCCACGTCCCCTCACGTCCCCCCATGTCCCCCCATGTCCCCCCACGTCCCCTCACGTCCCCCCATGTCCCCCCACGTCCCTTCACGTCCCCTCACGTCCCCCCACGTCCCCTCACGTCCCCTCGCGTCCCCCCACGTCCCCTCACGTCCCCTCGCGTCCCCCCACGTCCCCTCACGTCCCCCCATGTCCCCTCACGTCCCCTCACGTCCCCCCATGTCCCCTCACGTCCCCCCATGTCCCCCCACGTCCCCCCACGTCCCCTCACGTCCCCCCATGTCCCCCCATGTCCCCCCACGTCCCCTCACGTCCCCCCATGTCCCCCCACGTCCCCTCACGTCCCCCCATGTCCCCCCATGTCCCCCCATGTCCCTCCACGTCCCCTCACGTCCCCCCATGTCCCCCCACGTCCCCTCACGTCCCCTCACGTCCCCTCACGTCCCCCCACGTCCCCCCACGTCCCCTCACGTCCCCCCACGTCCCCCCACGTCCCCTCACGTCCCCCCACGTCCCCTCACGTCCCCCCATGTCCCCCCACGTCCCCTCACGTCCCCCCATGTCCCCCCACGTCCCCTCACGTCCCCTCACGTCCCCCCATGTCCCCCCACGTCCCCTCACGTCCCCTCACGTCCCCCCATGTCCCCCCATGTCCCCCCACGTCCCCTCACGTCCCCCCACGTCCCCCCACGTCCCCTCACGTCCCCCCATGTCCCCCCATGTCCCCCCATGTCCCCCCACGTCCCCTCACGTCCCCCCATGTCCCCCCACGTCCCCCCACGTCCCCTCACGTCCCCCCATGTCCCCCCATGTCCCCCCACGTCCCCTCACGTCCCCCCATGTCCCCCCACGTCCCCTCACGTCCCCTCACGTCCCCTCACGTCCCCTCACGTCCCCCCACGGCCCCTCACGCCCCCCCATGTCCCCCCATGTCCCCCCACGTCCCCTCACGTCCCCCCATGTCCCCCCACGTCCCCTCACGTCCCCCCATGTCCCCCCACGTCCCCCCACGTCCCCTCACGTCCCCCCATGTCCCCCCATGTCCCCCCACGTCCCCTCACGTCCCCCCATGTCCCCCCACGTCCCCTCACGTCCCCTCACGTCCCCTCACGTCCCCCCATGTCCCCCCACGGCCCCTCACGCCCCCTCACGTCCCCTCAGCTCTGTGAGGACGGACCATCAAGCCTCTTCTCTGCTTTCTCTTCTTTCACAGAGTTTTCTATGACAACCCGATCCAGTCCGTCGGGCGATCCGCCTTCCAGGACTTACCGGAGCTACGCACACTGTGAGTAAGAAGCCATTCCTTTTTGTGTGGATGTCCACATGTGTGTGTGTGTGTGTGTGTGCGGTGTACATGGAACAAACGGGTTGGACGGGAGGACGACGTAGGAGAACTCCGTGGTTCCCTCCTGTGTGTCTGGTTAGATGACTGACCTCGGGTCAGTACTGGAAGCATCTGATTGGCTGCTTGTGGAGGGACGTCACTGTTCCTCTCAGCCGAGAAGAACCAGTTCTCCACCGACTCTGAACATCCACAGAGAACCTGAAACAAACACACTCTGCTTCCTCAGGTCGCTGAACGGAGCAGCGAATCTCACACAGTTTCCAGACCTGACGGGAACCCAGAGCCTGGAAAGCCTGTAAGAGCCCGCCCTCCAAACCCCTCCCACACACACACACACACACACACATGTGGTCACTGTTTGCTGTTTCAGTCGACATCAGTGTGTGTTTTGAGAGCGAACCTCAAATCAAGCGGCTGTTATTTGAACAGTTTCATTCAGTCTGACGGACTCCTTGTTGTGTCCCAGATCTCCATCCGTCATAATAAACACCCCCAAGGCTTCATTTTCCTGCTTCTTCTTCTATTTAAACTGCTGAAAGCAGCGTGTGTTGAACCTCGCAGTAGAAGGAAATAAAACCTCCAACCAAACAAACGTCACACATTCTTCATCGGTAACTGTAACACAATGCACCTGAACACACTAATTAACACAGAATATCGTCAGTGTTCCTGAACACACCATAGTGTACTTCAACATCCAGTGTTCCTGAATGCAACATAATATACCGAGCACAATTGGGATGTGCCTGAATGCACCATATTGCTGTTTGAATGTTCCTGAAGGCATCATAATGTACCGTGTGTGTGTGTGTGTGTCTGCAGGACTATCACAGGGGCTCGGATCACCTCTCTGCCCGGTTCATTGTGTGAACAGCTTCCAAACCTTCACTTCCTGTGAGTCCTTTGTTTCCTAGCGATTGAGGCCATTGAAGGTACAATCCTTCTAATGGTTATATGACGTATATAAATGGCATATAACACGTGGACCTGACGTAGGCCTGAGGGTGGCGGGTGGAGGTCTTGGTGTGTGTGATGGTGACTAAGGCCTTCGCTGGCTTTCAGACTGATGACACTGAAACGTTCTCTGCAGGGATCTCTCCTACAATCACATCCAGACTCTCCCCAGCTTCTCCGGCTGTCAGAGCCTTCAGACGATGTGAGTTTCATTCACTGCTTTATCTTTCTTCTTTTTTTTAAAACGTTCACTCATTATTATCAAGCTTTTGATAACTTGCTTTGATGCTGTTCCCCTTTTCTGCTTTAAAGACAAAATAACCTTCTTAATTGTCACTTAGATATCTGTGTGAGACGTCGTATGTGTGCATGCTTCTTTATTTCTATTAAATACCTTCCTGTAACCTACAGTTTTGCCAAATGTATCTGTAATGTGAACACGTTCATTACAGTAACTTTTCATTTCTTATCCTAATTATCCTAATTATAATTACGTATTCAGTTACTCCCAAAGCCTCTTCCAGACCCGTGAAGTTCTCATTCAGTTGCCGCGGCGACCAATAAAGTACAGCCAGCTGTGCACCGTGGGAATGATTAGCGCCTGTAGGCTTTGACCAATGAGATCGCAGCTCTCTGTGCGCCGTAAAACAGATTACCAATCACGGAAATATCTCAGCTAATGGGTGTGTGTGTGTGTGTGTGTTTGTGTTACAGTGATCTGCACCACAACGAGATAGAGGAGCTGGAGGAGAACACCTTCCAAGTTCTGATGTCACTACGCTCTCTGTAAGCGCACACGCACACACACACACTCACACACACACACACACACACACACACACACACACACACACACACACTCACACACACTCACGTCTCGTCGCTGTGACTTCTCACAGTAAAGAAGAGACTGAAGGATTAAGTACAAATAACCTTCACAAGTCAAAACTATTTTTTTTTATTCATGCTAATGTTAGCTTCTGCTTGGCTCATTGTCTGTAGCCAGTGTAGCGTTAAAGCTAGCTAGCTAGCTAACTGGACATCTCTGTGTTAGCTAGCTAGCTTTAATGCTACACTGGCTAAAGACAAATGAGCTGAGCGACGCTGTGCCTCGTCTGTTGACAGCGAGGATCTTTGCTGTAACGTGGAGAACATCCGGTTGAATTTACTCTGACTCCACTCATTTTATATAGTTTGTATACACATTTTCTATAGAAGTCAGCCCACTACAACGGTCTCCATGGCAACATCACACACAAAATGGCCGCCGCCTTCAGCCTCCTGCTGAGTTGATTTGAATGTGAAAGCCTTCTACTCCTCTTGCATGTCTCTGATAACACTGCATTCATTATCTCAATATGCAAATACTTTTAGAGAAGTAGAATGACTTATTTCATTATAGAAAATAAGAGTAAACACAAACACGTTCCTTCATCGTGGGATTAGAACCAACAATCCCGTGGTTAATCCACGTGGACAGGCCATGTCTTCATGTGTGGGTGACTCATGGGGAGAAGACTTTTCAAATGGGTTCAGGATGGAAGGAGAGCGCTGCTAAACCACCTGCAATACAATACACAATACACAATACACGATACACGATACACGATACACAATATACAATACACGATACATAATCCACAATACACGCAATACACAATACACCATACACAATACACAATACACGATACACGATACTCAATACACAATACACGATACATAATCCACAATACACGATACACGATACACGATACACAATACACAATACACGATACATAATTCACAATACACAATACACGATACACGATACATAATCCACAATACACACAATACACAATACACAATACACAATACACGATACACAATAGACAATGCACGATACACAATACACAATACACAATACACGATACACGATACACAATACACGCAATACACAATACACAATACGCGATACACAATACACAATACACGCAATACACGATACACAATACACAATACACAATACACAATACACGATACACAATACACAATACACGATACATAATCCACAATTCACGCAATAAACAATACACAATACACAATACACGATACACAATACACACAATACACGATACACAATACACAATACACAATACACGATACGTGATACACGTTACACAATACACGCAATACACGATACACAATACACGCAATACACGATACACAATACACGCTACACAATACACAATATACAATACACGATACACGATACACAATACACACAATACACGATACACAATACACAATACGCGATACACGATACACAATACACGCAATACACGATACACAATACACAATACACAATACACAATACACAATACACGCAATACACCATACACAATACACAATACACGCAATACACAATACACGTAAATACACAATACACGCAATACAGAATACACAATACACGCAATACACAATACACAATGCACGATACACGATACACAATACACAATACACAATACACGATACACATTACACGCAATACACGATACACAATACACGATACACAATACACGATACACAATACACGATACACAATACACAATACACAATACACAATACACGATACACAATACACAATACACGATACATAATCCACAATTCACGCAATAAACAATACACAATACACAATACACGATACACAATACACAATACACGCAATACACGATACACAATACACAATACACAATACACGATACCTAATCCACAATTCACACAATACACAATACACGATACACAATACACGCAATACACGATACGCGATACACGTTACACAATACACGAAATACACGATACACGATACACAATACACGCAATACACGATACACAATACACGCTACACAATACACAATATACAATACACGATACACGATACACAATACACGCAATACACGATACACAATACACAATACGCGATACACGATACACAATACACGATACACAATACACAATACACAATACACAATACACGATACACAATACACAATACACAATACACAATACACAATACACACAATACACCATACACAATACACAATACACGCAATACACAATACACGCAATACACAATACACAATACACGCAATACGCCATACACAATACACAATACACGCAATACACAATACACGATACACGCAATACACGTCAAATAAAAGCACTGAAATGATACGACTGTGATAATAAGTGTCCCACGACATCATGGAAGAGGCTTTGTTATGGTGTCACTCAAGTGTCACTCAAGTGTCTCTCAAGTGTCCCTCAAGTGTCCCTCAAGTGTCCCTCAAGTGTCCCTCAAGTGTCCCTCAAGTGTCCCTCTCAAATGCAAGTTGGAGACTAAAGATGTCATGGCTGAATATTTAGATCATTTTATTAATGTGGATGAATTAAAATGAGTTGAAAGTGAAATTCTTTTTAGTTGAGATGTTAGAAATGCTTAAAGAATACAGAAGTTACTCAAAAACAAGCTCACAGAACTGTGTCCACTCAAGTTGATGAAAGGTTGTTGGTTCAAATCCCTCCCTGCATCCTCTCTGTTTAGCGACTTGTCGTGGAACAGATTGTCGTCAGTGAAACCGACGTCTTTCTCCGCTCTGCCTGCTCTCACCAAACTGTGAGTAAAGTCAAGATGTCTCTGATCCTTTGTCTAAAGACTAAAGATGAAGGTTGAGCAGTGAAACCTGAATTCATCCCGTTAGATACCTTGTACAGGTACAAATACTCATAGTCATAAACTGTCATGGAAACATCCTCCCGTGTAAACTGATGAAATGTATTCGTTCTGTCTGACCCTCCTGCAGCGACCTGTCGTCCAATCAGCTGTCGTCTCTCCCTCTGATTGGTCTGCAGACTCTGACTCACCTGCGATTGGCTGGAAACACGCAGCTGATGGCGTTAATGCGGCGGGAGGAGCTGCCTCGAGTCAGGTGAATGTTAAGTCCTTTACTGTCACATGACTGTGGATCTCAGAACTAATCACAGCTCAGAAATGAATGCTTTTAACAGTACAAGTTTAAAGTAAAAGTTTATTTTGGGGCAAAACTTTGAATGAGACTTGAGATTTCATGGTTTTGATGAAATAATAACATTTACATTTCTATTCATATTTAAACTAGTTGAAATTATAAATAATGTGTTAGTACTGATTGAACTGCAAACTGTACATCAAATATTTTGAATGTGTTCCACCTTCACAAATTTCAAAATGTATTGTTAATGCACCGATACTCCAAATAATCCAAATTATTCTAAACTCAGTCATTCTTCCAAATACTTAATGTACTTTAACTTGAGTAAGATATTGAATGCAGGAAGTCCTTCTTCCACATAATTAAAAAGTACAAATGGGGTTGGTGTGTTCAGGGTGATGGAGCTTCCTTACGCCTTCCAGTGCTGTGCCTTTGTCTCCTGTGAGAGGAGAGGAGGAGGAGGAGGAGGAGGAGGAGGAGGAGCCTCATGGGACACAGAGGAAGCAGCAGACTCCACTCTGAGAGAAACCTCCGTTCTCTCCAGCCAAGGTGACACTGAACACCTCAACGTTAACGCCAAAACCAAACGACTTTAAGAAAAGGAAATCAAAGAAATTAGAAGCTAATTAGAGCTAAAGATGAGAATCACCAAAGATGCACAATGTGAAATGATCACGATACCTCTGCTACAATATTCATGTCACGATAATTATTTGCAATGATACTTTTGTCACAATACTCATATTACGATACTTTAGTCACGAAACAGAACTCTTTGTAGTTTTGATAACCAAAAAGGTTTCATTTCTAGTTCAAAGCTCCAGTCTTTTGCTCTCTTTGGTCCAGTAGATCAGGACTGGGAGGATTTTCTGTTGGAGTTTAAAGAAGAACCTAAACTTCAACACTCTGTCCACTGCAGCCCTGCACCAGGTACATGTTACTTATACTACATGAATACCTCTATGTACTGAATATTTATCATTACCATCTCACAATAGCAATGTTGTTTTAATTATGTGTCCGTTTTATATGATTATTGTAGGTTTTGGTGTTTTTTCATGCAAATAAACCCACATTGAATTGAATGGACTTATAATAATAACCCAATAAACAAAGATATATTTACATGATATTTGTTTTTAAGTGACACCCTTTCAGCAGACTTTGCTTTTCCAGTCTCTCTTTTCCTAAAAGTTATTTATTATTTCTTGTTTCAAGCGTTGAAAACAAAGCAAACTGGAGTTCTTTTAAATTAAAGTTTAGAATTGTCTTAAGTTATGAAACTTTTAATCTGAAGATGAGAATGTGGTTTATTGATCGGATGTGGATTCTCCTCCAGGTCCGTTCCGCCCCTGCCTCCATCTGCTGGGCAGCTGGTTGATCCGTGGAGGGGTGTGGCTTATTGCAGGCCTCTCATTGGTCAGCAACAGCCTGGTCGTCCTGTCAATCTTCTTCTCCCCCGCCTCCTCGGTGACTCCGCCCAAGCTGCTGATTGGCCTCCTGGCGCTGGTGAACGGCCTGATGGGACTGTGGAGCGGGTGGTTGGCGGCGGTGGACGGCTGGACGTTTGGCGTTTTTTGGAGGTGATCTAGATTGAAATTTCAAAATAAAAGTCTCAGGTGTCTTACAGCTGGTGTGTGATGCAGGTACGGGGCGACGTGGGAGAGCAGCTTCCTGTGCCGCCTCAGCGGCTTCCTGTGTGTGTTCGCCTCGCAGACCGGCCTCTTCCTGCTCACCGCCGCCGCGCTGGAGCGCTGCCGCACGGCCGCACGCCGCCACGGCAAACCGGAGGGACGCGGCGGTGAGGGAAACAAACACACACACACACACACACACACACATCTGGAAGGTGTGGTCTGATCCCTCTCCCCATCCAGGTCGCTCCTCGCCGCTCTGCGTCCGTCTGGCGGTGTGCCTCAGCTTCCTGTTGGGCCTCGCCGTCACGTTGCCCCCCCTGGTGGCCGGACACGGCAGCAACTCCCTCTGTCTGCCCTCCTCCTCCTTCTCCTCCTCCTCCTCCTTGGCCTTCTCAGTCTCCGTGGTGCTCCTCGACTCGCTGTGCTTCCTCCTCATGACGCTCGCCTACACCCGCCTCTACTGCCGGGCCAACAAGCCCGCCGCCGCCGCTGAGGAGGAGGAGGAGGAGGAGGAGGAGGAGGCGTTGACTCGACACGTGGCCTGGCTGCTCTTCTCAGACTGCCTCCTCTACCTCCCGGTGGCCTTCCTCTCCTCCTCCTCGCTGCTGCGCCTCCCCGCCGCCGGCCCGGAGGCGGCCAAGGCGCTGCTGCTGCTGGTGGCGCCGCTGCCGGCCTGCGTCAACCCGCTGCTGTACCTCCTCTTCAACCCGCTCGCCCGCCAGCAGCTGGCGGCGCTCGCCAGGCGGGCGCCCAGACTCTGCAGGGGAGGAGGGGGAGGAGGGAGGTCGAGGTGCGACGAGGAGGCGGAGAAGCAGTCGTGTGACTCCACCCAGGCGCTGGTGGCGGTGGGAGGCGCAAAGGAGGAAGAGGAGGAGCAGCAGAGAGGAAGACAGCAGGGCAAGACACGGCACTCAGTGCCGTTTGTTGTTCCTCATCAATAAACACACACACACAGACACACACAGACAGACACACACACACATACTGCAGAGTGTGTGGTAACAAATGTATCAATACATCAAAATCTAACAGATTTAACAGGAAAGAAGACCCTGTTGAGGACTTAATACATCGTGAAATCAACTCTCTGATTGGTCGATTTCAGGCTTCATGCCACCTTACGCACACACAAAAACACACAAACACACTATTAGCAGTCAGCAGCTTTTATTTTGAAAGATGACACAAATTACAGCGTGTGTGTGTGTGTGTACATATTGTAAATAACAATCCTATTTCCTTATTGTGAGAAGGGTTAAATGTGCTTATTCACATCTTTATTTTCATTGTATTGTGGATGATATCAAAGGTAATAACAACCATAATAAATCTCACACTGGTTTACTGCTCTTATTATTATCACCGCTTTTATTACATTTCAGTAAAAAACAATTACATTGGTCTCAAATTGTTAAATTGTTACCTTTTTTTAATCTTTGAATTTGTAATTCTTGATTTACTTTTGTCTTTTTGGTTTTCTAACGATCCCCTTTATTACTGTGTCTTTTAAAGTATGAGTTACTGTACTTAAATACAATTGATTTTGATAGATGTTCACATTCTGAATGGACTTATTATTTGTAGTATTTATACACCGACTCTTTTAATACTTTTACTTTTAGAGATGGTTTGAACCATCAGACTTTAATCTTCTTCAAAAGTTTTAAATCCATTTATCTGAGAAAATGTTTTCAACTCAACTCATTATTATTATCATTATCTTTATTTTAACTGTTGTTACAAACTGTAAAAAAGTCTGACGGTTTAAAAATGATGTAGAAGTATGAAGAACTGGTGTTTTGTTGCATTTTAGTTCCTTTAGTGTTGTTTTTCTGTTTGTGTGGGCGGGGTCTCTGGCCCCGCCCCCAGCCGTAACCATGGAAACCATTTGTGATAAACATCGACCGTTTCAAAGTCAGGTTGATCTGCTGCACTTTCAACAATCAGCACTTCAAATGTCCTGTTGTGTCTGTTGTGCGCTTTGTGAGACGCATTTAGCTCAAAATATTCTAAAGTAGACAAACATTTAAAACTTGTATTTATGGAGTTACATTTATTAGTACTAATCTACTTTTATCCTCTTGTTCAGCTGAATAAACTCTTTAAGAAGGAAATGATTGTCGGTTTGTGCTGTGAACACAAACACAACGCTGATCACATCTAAACAACCGCACAATTCCCCGAGGAAGCTGTGTGTGATGAGAACATTTAGGATGAACTGCTCCATCTTCTTCTTCTCTGGTTGGTTTTAGCTCTCTAAGGTTTTTGTTTATAGCGATAATACGTTCATATCTAATAAAGTGTGTAGCCAAAATATAACTATTAAAAGAAAACATGGAATCGCTGTGACCAACACAATAAAGTATTAACAAACAGAACCCTCCTTCTCTTCTCTTTGTTAAACTCACTGGTCTCCATCGTGACGTCAGAACTTTTCATTCAAAGCATTTCTCACGTGAATAAAACATCTGGTTTTATCTTTCAGAGGTTTTGAAGTAAATATTCAGGTTTTCCAGCTGAATACAAACTGCCTGAAGGTGTGCGTCTCATTATTTGGGGTCTCTTCGTCACCTCTCGTCCTCCATGTTCACCTGCTGGTTCTGCCACATGTCGTCAGGTTCTGGAGTAGTTTTGACAATCAATACTACTCCAGCATTTGCCCGGTGGGCCGATTACCAGTCCAGCCCTGGTAAACACGTATGTTGTGAAGCTAAGCTAAGCTAAGCTAACTTTTAGTGGGGTCAAACTTCTCCATAAACTCGCCGTGTTTTTGAGGTCCGAGAGTTTAAAATGTCACGGAAAGAACGGATGTCAATGCGCGTCCAACAAGTACAGCAATAACGTGTGTGTGTGTGTGTCTGTGTGGGTGTGTGTGGGTGTGTGGGTGTATGCGGCTGCGTTGGATTTATGGCCTCATCACACACACACACACACACAGGTGTGTTGTGCGCCTGCGTCAGGTGTGTGAACGTCTTTCCCTTTTTTCCTGCTCTGAGCTCAAAGTTCAGACGGACAAAGACGATCCCAACAACAAGAGGAAGAATTGGTCCCTAAAAGCTCAGCTCCCGACGTTAAAACCAACGAAGAAGACCCGTCCGGAGGACTTGTGCGGCCACGCGTCCGTCTCTGAGGACGTCTCTACCTGAGGAGGACGAGGTCAAACTGACGGATCGACCGCCGGCCATCTTGGAGACACGGACAGGTGTGTGTGTGTGTCTCGGACATTTTGGCCTTCCTCTTCCAGAGCGTTTCTCCGGTGCGTTTGGCGTCCGGTGAGGATTCTGGAAGCTGAATCTGTAATAAGTTGTGTACCAGGAGACACTCAGGGTGTTAAATCGCTTAAATTAGCTCATTAAAATGTTGCTACAACAACGCAGTTTCACTTCTGGCACCGATTTCTGTTCATCACAGAAAAACTGTCACAATGTTCTCTTTTTAATACAATAAGATTTATTAACATACCTTTCAAAGATTAAGTCAATGTTCCTTCTGCTTTTTGAACCAAATTTAGCCTGTAAAAAAGTAACTTTTAGAAGAAGAAGTGTTTCTTTAGACCTTTAAACCTCACCAGCATTAAATCTTCGGTTCTTTCCTGCTCAGATCTGCTGGTTGTCCTCAGCGCCTCCTGCCCGGCTGCAGCGCCTCCTGCTGGGCGCCATGGAGCCTGCGGCGGGCCGGCTGCCCCTCGGGGTGCTGGGAGAGAACGAGGCGCTGCAGCAGTTCTTCAGCGGTGAGCAGCCTCCGGACGCCTCCTCCTGGAGTTGAGATGATCCACCACGACGTGTGGTGTGCAGGAGTCCTTTAGATGATAAACAAGGTCCTCACGGTCTGGAATTCAACCTTTGGTTCCTGAAGAGGATCAACGGGTCCATCGATGTGGACTTCTGGTTCTTGAAGTGGTTCCTAGGGGCCTTGAGGATACTCATGTGGTCCTTCAGGTGCAGGTAGTTTTTGTGGACCTGAGTGGGCTCATTGATTCTGGAGGAGGTTCTACTAGTCCTGAAGAACTGGGCCTGTGTGTTCCTAAGTGCATTCAAGCCCCCTGGAAGCGGTTCGGCTTGTAGAGAAAGATGTGATGGTCCTTGGAGAGGAAGAAGGAGTCCATTTAAACCTAAGGTGGCTCTTTAGGGTAGAAGGAAGATTTAAGGCTCTTTATGGATTGTTGACGACTACAGCGTTCCTTCATGGGGCGGCTGAAGTGTGTCAAGATCTGAAAAGATTCTAAAGGAAGTTCAAAAGGTGCTTGAGGTGGATCGAGAGGTTCTAAACCAAGAGGATCCACTGGTGCCTGAAGTCATTTCCGGATCGAGGTTTTACTGATGCAACAATTATAAACAGGCTCTGAAGAATGAAAGTTGTCCTTGAAGAGATTCCACCGTCATGGAAACAACATCTTTTAGGAGAATAAGTGCAGAATAAGTTTTCACATAGTTTGTCTTTGATGAAGTTTGAGGAGATGAATTACAACTGTAAATCTTTTAGACACATTTACAGACTTATGTGCTAAGACGTATCAATCTAAAGCACATACATTGTATCTTTGTGTGTGTGTGTGTGTGTGTGTGTGTGTGTGCAGGACAGGATGTGAGCGGCGTGTTGGACAGCTCGGTTGCCGTGGATACGAGCATCCTGGAGCAGTACCTCAGTAACGACATGGACCCCAACAGCTTGTAAGATTCTCCATCACCGTTAAACTCTCTCTCCATTTGCTCCTAGAAAGTCCAATACACATGTTGTTATTTATGTTTTACATCATCATCTGACACACACACACACACACACACACACACACACACACACTGACCTGGTTGGTTATTAGCTGGTTGTAATTAAAGAGAAAGAAATGTGTGTTTCCCAGCATGCTCCCTGAGTCTCCTCCTGACTCGAGCTCGGAGGCGTGTTCACCTGCACAGATACCAGGTACTCTGCACTCTGCTCAAATTTACATAAAACCCTGAATCAAAAATATACGTTTGAAATAGATTTCAGATTTCTCTCCAGAATTCTGATTTGAGTGTTTTATTTAAAAAGAAAAACGTTCTACTTTTATTATTGGCAGACTTCCACTACGAGGCGTCTAATTGGTCGAATCAGCAGAACATCCAGCCAGCACAACGTCCCGCCCCCTCAACGTCCTGTTGCTTTAAGGACCGAGGCCCCGCCCCCCACAATTTGCTGACCCCCGATCAGCTCCGCCCTTTGGGCCTCACTGACACCTTCGTCGAGCTTGGGACGTCTGCACCGCACCAGCCGCCACGCCGCTCACCTGAGCACCTGCACTACCTGGGTCCAGAGGGCCGCCCGCAGGTTTACACCCCCCCCACCGCGCCAGCGCCACCCTCCATCAGCTACGTCAAGCCCTACGAGGTCCCAGGCGTAGCCACACCCCCTTCAACCTACCTGCTGGACTCATCGCTGCACACCTGGTAAGCAAACCTCCCCTGGACTAAAGCCGGTGACTAAAGGCAGGAATTGTGATGTTTGACTGGAAGTTTGAAGGAAGTAGAGCTGAGACCAGGAAGTCTGGATGTGACTTCTCGCTGCAGACCAGGGAACCTTCAGTAAAGTTCATGGGCGGAGGTCTCTAATGTTCTGCTATCTAGAGATCAACCTGCATCACTCACAAGCAGGAGATCATCCTCCTTTACCAGAAAATCCCAAATATGTAGTATGGTCCGCAAAGTTCCTGACATAACAATCATTAGTACATCAGATAACGAGGTAAAGTTCCTGCTGATCAGACTGCTCTGATAAACAACATGGGGACTCCGTCTTGGTCTGTTGTTTGTTCTAAGCTTCGTCTCTTCATTCTTCAGCTCCCCAGAGAGCAAAAAAAGGAGAAGATCTGAGTGTGAGGAACCATCGGGGGGAATCGAGGCCTCCTGCAGTGAAGGTGATGGGACCCGAGGTGGCAGTGTAGGGAACAGCTTGAGCGGTTTGGGATCGTACCAACTTGTCACATGGGAACACTACAGGCTGGAGCATTGGACCACTTCCTACGACAGCAGCTACGAGACCATGTGAGCGCAGGACCAGCTTCATTTCAACACCCTGCATGAAGGAGACATTCTAACGTCTTCTTCTGCTGGTTCCAGGTCCCCTCCCGCCTACCACATCGACACCGATAAAGGCTTCAACTACTCCGCGGTGGACGAGGCCTTCGTCTGCCAGAAGAAGAACCACTTCCAGGTCACCGTCCACATCGGCGTGGCCGCAGAGCCGAAGTACGTCGGGACGCCCGGCGGGCCGCAGCAGGTCGACCACTTCCTGATTAAAGTGTTCGGAGTCAAGGTAAGACAAAACGACAAAAGTTTCAGATCCAAGATGAACTACGGTAGTCCCTCAGTTTAGCTGTTATCTATTATGTAATAAACCCACACTCACTCAGTCATATCTTATTTCATAACATCCTCAACATAATATTAACTCTTTATATAGTACAAAATCTTTCCTATCTCTACACCTACGACATCCTCTGTTCCCCAACTCGTACCTGACACAGAAGGAACCCCAAAAAGCCTTCAATGGGGATCAAATTAGGAGGAAATCCTTCAGAGGAGGTCTAGACGGAAACATTCTCCCAGTACGGATGTCATGTGTTCGCCACTAAACGACTCACAAGACGCACAATGTGCAGAAATGACTCTAATGCCACGCATACTGTAGCTCTACTGCTAGTCAGGACCACACCTTCTCATTCTGCTTGAATTCCTAACGCTGACTCGTTGGTATCTTAGAAGTAGAATGTCGTATCTCACATGAGTATCTCTTTAAATGCTCGGGCTGATTTGGGGGGGGGGGGGGGGTCCGTTTTCTCTCTCCGGGCTTCATGTACGTCTCGTTCCTCGCAGCTGGAATCTCCGAGCCACCTGGTGACCATCGAGCAATCTCAGCCCGACCGCAGCAAGAAGCCCTTCCAGGCTGTCAGGTGGGGAGGCGTCCTGCACGCTGCGTGGCACCAGCCCTTCAAACACACCTTTTGCTTTGCTAAAGCTCTGAACCGGGCCACTTGGTACGGTCCAGCTCTTTGTCACCACAACCAACTTAGTGTCAACACAAAGTTTATTTTGACACGTCCAAAGTGGTTTAAATCTCAGCTCTACTGATCGGGATCCATGTTTCCAATGGGGGAAACCATTGGTCGACTGTGGCTGGTGTCCATTCTCTCTTTGTTTTCAGTGTTCTATGTTTACCATAAAACAGAAATTTAAATCATATATATTTTCCACTAGGGTCAGTTTGCCCAGCGGCAAAATCACCAAGGTGACGCTCGGCCGACTGCACTTCAGCGAGACCACGTCCAACAACATGAGGAAGAAAGGCAAACCCAACCCGGACCAGCGGTGAGAGGGTGACTTGATGAGATGAGTGGCTGAATGAAGGAAAGAAGTGTGTCTCTGAGTGTGCGCGTTGTTCTGCAGATACTTCCAGCTGGTGGTCGCTCTGTACGCCGCGGTGGGAGGAGCCGAGACGTTCCTCCTCACAGCTCTGGTGTCGGAGAGAATCGTCGTTAGGGTAAAAACGCCGATGTCACAACCCCCCCCCCCCACTCACCCCTCTACTGTCCTCTTTATGAGCTGTGGCCCGTCTCCGCCCCACAGGCCTCTAACCCGGGTCAGTTTGAGATGGAGGGCGACGCCCCGTGGCAGCGCGGCGCAGCGCAGGACGCCGTGGTGTGCCAGGGCCACGTGGGCATCAACACCGACTCCCCCGACGAGGCGCTGGTTGTCTGCGGCAACGCCAAGGTGATGGGCGCCATCATGCAGCCGTCCGACCGCCGCGCCAAAGAGAACATCCATGAGGTGAGAGGGCGTCGCCTCGCTGAGTCCGGCGTCTCTTCCCACGCGTTGGTCTCATGGCGCCTTCTGTTTCCTCAGGTGGACTCTGAGGAGCAGCTGAGGAGAATCACACAGATGAGAATAGTTGAGTTTGATTATAAACCAGAGTTTGCCTCCACCATGGGGATAGACCACACCCACCAGACAGGTGACGACACAAGCGACTTCATCCCGACGCTGACGCGCTCGCTGCTTCAGGCCGGCGTGACGCCTCCTCGTTGCGTTTCAGGTATCATCGCTCAGGAGGTGAAGGAGCTGCTCCCATCGGCCGTGACGGAGGTCGGAGACGTGTCCTGCTCCGACGGAGAGAAGATCCATAACTTCCTCATGGTGGACAAAGTAAGCTCCTCCTAATCGCAAAACTTTATTTTGTTGATTTGTGTTCTTATTTCTTTGAATGACATGTTTTGTTTATTAAATGTCTGACATCAGTAAAAGAGGTTGGGGTTAGGGTATCTACAACCAAATGACACAGAGGAAGTCTTGGCATTTCGGTGCTTTCGGTCCATGTTGTTGGATAAAAGGTTTCGGACTAAAAGTTAATTTGCTCCCTCTGAACAACTACAGCTCCCATGAGCCTCAGCAACAAGCCGTTCACCAAACCACAAGAGGAAATATAGAATTATCTCAGTCCCTGCACAACAGAATCTCACTTAAAAACTAATTTGTGTTGAACTGTGTTTCCTCTGATCCTCGTCCTCCAGGAGCAGATCTTCATGGAGAACGTGGGCGCGGTGCAGCAGCTATCGAAGCTCACCGACAACCTGGAGACTCGGATCCAAGAGCTGGAGGTCTGGAACCGCCGACTGGCCAAGCTGAAGAGCCTAACAGGCAGCCTGCGCTCCAGCAGGTACCTCTATCCAATAATCCATTCATTCATTCAGCCATTCATCTATTAAGCCATCCATTCATCCATCATTCCTTCCGTCTATTAGTTCATTAAACTTTTTATTACAGATAAGAGGATATATCAATATAAAGGATTTATGAATTACTTTGTCTGGATAAAAAAACTGAATTTAGAATAAAGTGTAAATCAATGATTTAGCATCAAAGTTTTCGTGTGCAAAACAAATCAATCAAATGCAGAGTGCAAAAATTATTACTTTGAAAGGTTTGTTTTGCAACTCTGTGCAATCTGTGTCAAAGGTCAGTTCAGCTTATTATGTACAACCCTTAAGGGAGTTTGGAGCATGTGTGTGTGTGTGTGTGTGTGTGTGTGTGTGCGTTATCAGTGCATCACAGTTCAAGGTCATCCGAGTCTCTGCATGAGACTGAGATTGTTTACGTGAATGAATGAATGAACCGCCGCCGTTAAAGAGATGCAATGATGAACGGCGGCTAAAAGTAAAGATGAAGCATCACAAACTGGCCATTTCACACAATGTCTTTCTTGCTGAACGGCATTGTGGGAAATGAGTCATAAATCCACAAAGCAGTTGGAAGGACAGAAGGTCAACAGCTGAAATCTGGTCAAGGTCACACAAAGACTAATGGAGGGTCGATAAGGAGAGGCTCTCATTGGTGGAGAATGTGCGTTCCTACAAGCGCAAAGAGACGTTACCGTAATATAAAATGTTTTTACTCAATATATTTATTATCTTTGGAAGACTGTTGTGGTAAAAGTAATTGCACAATGCCCCATTTGTTCCATGATACACGTAAATCCACTGCGTCCATGTGTGTTCCTGCAATACGAGCTGGAATCGCTGCATTCTGACCCAACAGGAAGAGCAGGAAACACAGCAGCGCGTCGATGGCGCCGAGTCCAGAGGCCTGCAGGAACGGCAGCGTCCAGGAGTCCAGAACCTGGAGTCACAGGTGCCGCCGCTGCCTGCAGCACAAAGTCCTTCAGGTCACCATCTTCATGCTGCTGGCCACCATTGCCCTCTGGTGAGGCCTGCTGTCACTTCCTGTTTGGACACAACATAAGTGGGGTAAACACTGATCTAACACGTGTTGCGTGTGTTTGTGTGCAGTGCCATCTCTATCACAGCTGTGTACCTATTAACTTTGAACGAGGAAGAGGTTGAAAACAACAGGTAAAACATTGAATAACCTTCACGCCGTAACAGCAACCAAAGAGTAACAACCATCACTGAGCCATTCTGCCAGTAGTATAAACTATGAATGAATAAATCCACGACACCAGTAACCCCACCGTTATCACCCCCTCTGTAGTCTTGTAGCAACACGTTGCCACGGAAACGCCCAATAACACACCTAGTACCTGGAACCATCCAAGCAACCGCCATTAATTTTCCCTTATTTACAACCATTACTGTCTGTTGGTTTATTTCTCATCGCTGACATACGTTGACTGAAGGGGATTGTTTTTTATAAATGTCTCTACCTTTCACTTTATTATTTTAATTACTGAATTGCTGACTGCGATCCACCTGTGATATTTATGCTGTTGTCACAATGAACCTAAATGTCACCTGTCTGTGTGCCGTGTGACAGCAGTGTGTTTCCTGTGCACACCACCGCCTGGAGCAGCACAGGTAAACCACACCTTCACCTACACGTCACCTCTGGTTGCTCCTTCACATCATGACAGCTTCTGACCCCTCCTCTTTCCCAGTCCGACCCCCCGGCCCCCCTGGCCCCCCCGGCCCCACCGCCCCCCCCGGCCCTTGGCCCCCGGACGTGGACTTCTGCGACCTGCTGTACTGCGAGCGGGCGTACTGCTGTGGAACAACTGCAGGGGGCGCCACCGAGTCCAACGCCACCGAATCAGCAGGAAGAGAAACGGGTAACGGATCATCTCGAGCTGAACGAGGCGACGAAGCCACACATCCATTAACAGGAGTCTGTGTCCATGACATAAAGGCCTGAATCAGATGTCAGAGACTCACTGGGCCTGCACACGGCCCGGTGGTCACTGCTTCTCAGGGTACGTGAGGCTGATTCCTGCTCTAATCCTGGTGTGTCTGGTCTTTTCCACAGAAAGAAGGAAAGAAAAACTGTATGGCGATCTAAAAGATGACAGAGACTGTGAGTGTTCTCTTTCTAATGAACGTGAACGTGTCTGAACTCGCAGCCGACTAAAACAATTCAACGAAACATTTTCTCACCGTCAGGGACGAACACCACCATCCATTCCTTCCTGATCAAAGAGAACCAGCGGGTGATTGACAGTAAATACTGCCTGGCAGGCGAATGTGGGTAAGTGAAGACAGCAGAAGGAGACCACGAGTACTGCAGGTCTGTCGAGGAGCCGTTCGGATGATGAACCTGAGGGGACCTTCTAATTTGGTAATTATCTTGCGTTTTTTGAATTTGTATCGTTTTCATTGATTTGTGCTGTGGTTGCTTCAGGCCAGGTAGATACACCTACAACGTTCCCATCAGCCAGTTTGTCCCAGTCAACATGAGGGTCACCTTGATCATGAAGTAAGTGCTGACCATCAATCAGATCAAATCTGCTCCAAAACACCGCCATGAAAACAGGAATTTACACCATATGAGCCTCTGCATCGGTAACTTGTGTCTGTATTGATTAGAATAATTTATACACTTCATGATGATATGAAAATGTTAATGAATAAAATGTGTTTTAATGAATAGACAAGAGAAAATGTAATCTCAAAAGGTATTAATATAAAGTAAAGAAAGATCAAATAGTATAGATTCAAATCCAACACTTCAATGTTTACAGTATAAGTAGTAATAGTAATAGCTCAAATCCCTCAAATTACCTTTATAACTATGGTAACTATTGCAATTAGCACAATAGCTAATGTAGTTAGTTGATGCTAACTTTTGACTGTTAGCATTAGCATTAATGCTAGCTCATAGTTTGGGTAAATTGAGATACTTCTTTGTTGTTTTTTGTCCAAATAAGAGACTGGAACATGTGGCAGTAAATGAAACCCTTTTAATGTAAATGAATGTTATTTCTGCGTAGTTCCACGGAGCTGCTGGTGGTTTATCTTTGTGGCCTCGATGAGTCGGCCACCTGCTCCGCGGTGCTGGACATGAACACCGTCACCGAGAGCCGATACCCATCAAACACTCAGGTAGACGGCCACAAAGAACCGTTCTGAGCATTAACAGCTTCATTCATATCTTTTACTTCTGTTTTGTGTTTAACTTCTTCACATGTGGACGTGAATATGGTTTTGTCAAAGGCCCTTTGAATCCCTGTCCCACTGACACATTTAAGAACACCCATCCAAACACATTTTATTCCTTCATGAACAATTGCTGCCACTGCATATAGAGATGGATTGAGCCTGTGATGTAGAACATACATGAACTTCCCTGCATCAACATGTGTGGATGCACATGTTGCCTTCAGGGTCACTGAGGTTCCAGTCCACCCACTCAGTAAATAATGCAGCGTGATGAATGATGGGTGTAAAGGGACGACGTGCTAATCACAGCTACGTGGACATTAATCCAACACGCGTGTGACTGCACCACGCAGCATGTGACGAGCAGGTTGCATGACATGCAGGTTCATCCAAAACGTGAAGCAGCTTTGCTTGTTTATAGCGTTAAAAAAGCAAAATGGTGTTTTGAGTCACAGATGTTTTTTGCAGGGAGAACACGAGTGGCCTCTTCACGTGGCTCGTCTTCATCACAGCTCGTATCACTTTCGCTCCACGGCGGCTGTAAGACATCTTTTCATATCTTTGGTTTCTATGAAAAATGTTCCCTGTATTTTAATAACAACAGATCTACATCGTAGGGGGATTAAAGTTGTACTCTTTAGGATTGAAAGACCTTGAAAATATTTTTCTCTAGAATCCCATTGCCATGAATTTGGTTCCACTTTAAAACACCCACAGATGGAATAATCCCCACAAAATGCTCCTCCTGCCGCTTTGATTAAAATTGAACTTTTTCAGTAATAAAAAGATACACTTTAAAAAAAAAAAGATACGATTATTCACTTTTACTTATATTAACCCTACTAAATACAAACACACACAGAACATGTTATTTACTGTAATAATGAGTAACAATAACTTTCTCTCCTCTCAGGGTCAAGCTGACTGCAGTACCGACCATCACTATGCGGGGGCGCTCTTCACTGACTACCACTTCCACTTCTACAGACGCTGCACAGACTCCAGAGACAAACAGCTAGCGTGAATGTGAAATATGACATCTTATTTTATTGTGACACTTCATTAACATCCATCTGTCAAAACAATGTATCAATCATTTTCTATTTAAAACAGTGATTCCCAACATGAATGAACTTTTTTTTATGGCTTTTCTCAAACTTTTATTTAATGTGAGAAACTGTGCTGTTTAACCTTATTACCTTTTTAAAAGAGGAAAAAGACAATATGAGCTTACGTCTACAGTTAATTCATGCACACTGTGACGAGGCATCACTCCAGAATGAACCAGTGTGCTGTTTGTGTTTTAGTTTATTTTCTGAAATGTACAAATCTAATTCTGATGGAAAACCTGTGTGAACGAAGCGTAGGATTGTTTTACAATACCACTAATAAAAAGTTAGTGCAACTTTTGGCAAGAATCCTGAGAAAAGAGCCAGAAAATGTTGTTCATACAACTGTGTAAAAAAAACTAGAAATTTAGGCATTGAAGAAAAATGTTTAATGTTTGAAAAGCACCAATTAGTTGAAATGTACTTATTAAAAGTAAGAATGTCATTGTTAAAGTGTGACATTTTATATTAATTAAAGAATACATCTTTTTTATGAGCATAACTGAATCTACTTCATGAGAAATAAAAACTATTAAATGGTCCAGTATGCTAGTAATATATTTCATGCATTTATCTTAACTAACAATCCA